>NW_004949164.1:1447317-1505440 GCF_000317375.1 Microtus ochrogaster | reverse complement strand
TCCCTCCCTCCTTCCTTCCTTCCTTCCTTCTTTCCTTCCTTCCTTCCTTCCTTCCTGTATCTTGTGTGTATGAGTGTTTTGTCTGAATGTATGTAAGTGTGCTACATGCATGCCTAGTGCCTACAGAAGGCAGAAGAGTGCATTTAGATCCCCCTTGGACCGGGGTTACTGCCATGTGGGTGCTAGGAATAAAACCTATAGAAGAGCAGTCAGTGCTTTTAACTGATGAGCTATCTTTCCAGCCCCATATTTTTCTTTTTTTTTCTGTTTTTGTTTTGTTGTTGTTGTTGTTGTTGTTGTTGTTTGTTTTTGGTTTTTTGGTTGTTTTTTTTTTTTTTTGTTTTTCGAGACAGGGTTTCTCTGTAGCTTTGGTGCCTGTCCCGGAACTAGCTCTTGTAGACCAGGCCTGCCTCTGCCTCCCAAGTGCTGGGATTAAAGGCCTGTGCCACCACCTCCTGGCTCGAATTTTTCTTAAGGAATCCCATCCAGGCTATTGATGCTAAGCAATTTGGCTTTGCCCCTCACTCTGGCCCCCAGGGAAGACTTCCTTAACAGAGGCGGAACAAAACAAGGGGCATACATTCCTAGTGGCAAGCTATCAAAGAGAAAGCTTTAGGCTGCGAGTCAGGAAGGACCTGGCCTTCTGTTTCCTCCTCTGCAGATACTTGTAATAATCTCTGCCATGCCTGTTCTAAAATGTGTTATTGTGAAGGTTTAGAACCAGCCAAAATGTCGCTCCAAAATCTTTGAAGTGGGTGAGAATTGTGTCTCCCCGCTGCCTCCTCTCACATCCATTCCCATCGACCTGGTTTTCACTTCCGGCTTAGACTCATGAGGAAGCCTTCCTCTCCAGGTCTTAGCCTTCTGTCATCCAGCTCCGCCACCCGCCCCGCCCCTTCCAAGATCAAACAAAGGGCCTTCTATGCCTTTGAGAAATGCGATCTGGATGGAGTCCAATTCTTGGCAACTCTTAGAAGGCACCCTTTTTGTTATCTGGAAATCTCTGCATTCCTCTTCAGTCCAGGATTTGACTGGACATCCGATGCAGCCACGCCACAGTCAGGGCCCTGAGGCAGCTGTGCAGAAGGCGCCCCTCATCTCCAAGATCTTCAGCCTTCTCCCATTCTCAGTTTTAAGAATAGCTGAGCCTTACGGTGAGTGTATTTTCCCACTTTACAAACGCAAGCATAAACTTATAAAAGGTCACTTGACTTAATATTTCTGTTTGCTTTGTTCATCAGACGCACTAACTACACATATTAGGAACATGAAAAATGACATTTATTTATCTATCTGTTCGGATGTTTCAGGATCCTACACCATAACCTTGGACAGACGGCAACCTACTCTGTTGCTCAGGCTGGGTCTCAAAACTCATGGCAAATCTCTGCTTCAGTATCCCGAGTGCTGGAGTTATAGGCATGAGCCACCCTGGCTTTCCAGTGATGCGTTTGTTGTTGTTTCCTTTTATTTACATTTTTGTGCACGTTTTGCCTTGTATTACCTAATGCTTGAAGGAAACTCTGACTCAGGCTGGCTTTGTTCTGGTCCTGAGCTTTCATGACGCCCACTGGCCCTAACTTAAGGTCCTCCCTCAGCTCCGTCGTTATTAGCAGAAACCCTACCTTCATCTGCTTCAGGAAATAGTTCTGGCAGTTGGTGGCACAAGAGGGAGACTGTGCAAAGATGAACAGGTGCCTTCCTGGGCGCTGCTCATGTCCATTGTTCTCAGCACAGTGGACCTCGGAGGTCCCACCATGTCCTCACATAACCACAGCATCTGAAACACTGTGACTGCCCTGGATGGACATGCTCTAAACATGTAACCAATGGCCACCAAAGGGCTGAAATCTCCCCCAGAGTCCTGTGCTAAATATCAGGAAAGGTTGAGGCCCAGTTATCAACCAGAGGAAGAACTTCACTCCCATGTAGACATTTCACACAGGGCTGACAGCTTGCTTGACAGATCAGAGTTGAAACAATGTTGGGTCAATGTTGGGAGCGACAACATATTAATCAGGACTTAGATAAGAACAGTCTTTGCCCTCTATGTAAACCTAAACCCTAGTTCAGTATCCCAGAGATGGTCCTGAAGGTCATTAGACCTCTTTGCTGGTCCTTCTTCCCAAGAGGCCACAATGAATGAACTCTTCCTTCTCTTGCTTTTCACTACTGTTTCTTTAATTGGCCTCCTGGGAAGTGCTGACTATTGAGACCACCAGGCCCAGGTTTTGAGCATGATAGCTCCAATAACAATGTCCACAGTACTCACAAGAGTTACTGTCTCATTTGGTCATAGGACAAGATGTCTCCCAACAAAGCATAGTCCCAAGGTTGCTGTAACTTAGGTTTACTTTTCTCTGAGAAGGAAGGAGAGTGCTTATATCAGGCTATATTTCAGAGATGAGACTAAAAGATGATTGTATTAATTTATTTTCAAATTTATTTTCTTCCCTCCTGTCCCCCTTTTTTCCTGAGGTGGGTCTCACTCTCCACATTAGGTTGACCTTCAATTCTTGGAAATCCTTTTGTCTCCCCTTTTAAAACCTGGGCATACAGTTGTGCACTACCTCACTTGACTTCAGAGTCTTAATGTTTTCTCCAGTTTTGAGAAACTCAGCTCTTTTGGTGATGTTGTTGTTTTTTATTTTTTTACTCTGGCTTTTTGGGGGGTCCCATCACTCAGCTCCCAAAGAAATCACGTGCAGAACCTTATTATTACTTATGAATGTCTGACCTTAGCTTGGCTTGTTTCTAGCCAGCTTTTCTTAACTTATTCTGCCTACCTTTTGCCTCTGGGCTTTTATCTTCCTCTTACTTCTGTAAATCTTTCTTTACTTCTTATTCTGCGGCTTGTTCCTTGAGTCCTTTCTCCTTCTTTTCTCTTGCTCCTCCCTTTGTCCAGAGTTCTTCCATTTATTCTCTCTCCCTGCCAGCCCTGCCTGTCCTTTCTCCTGCTTTGCTATTGGCCATTTGGTGCTTTATTAGACCATCAGGTGTTTTAGACAGGCAAAGAGTCACAGCTTCATGGAGTTAAGCAACTGTAACATAAATAAACTGTAACATCTTTACATTGTTAAACCAATGTTTCAGAGCATAAGCAAATGTAACACACCTTAAAATAATATTCTACAACACCACTGTGATCCGTGATATCTCACCTTGAGAAGACTAGGACATGACAGTATTGACTCCAAAAGTCTAGAACCTCAGCATACATATATTCCAGCTATGTAATTGATATATAGAAAGGACAGGCATAGAAAGTGGAGGGGATGGTCACCCTGACCTTGTACAGCCCTGGATAAAAGCTAGTCTGCTTCTGTTGCTATAGTGAAAAGTTAGGGCTCACTAAGACCCTGGATTTTATTATATTTGATTGACCGAGGATTTATTATTATTATTATTATTATTATTATTATTATTATTTTGGTTTTTCGAGACAGGGTTTCTCTGTGGCTTTGGAGCCTGTCTTGGAACTAGCTCTGTAGAGCAGGCTGGTCTTGAACTCACAGAGATCTGCCTGCCTCTGCCTCCCGAGTGCTGGGATTAAAGGCGTGCGCCACCATCGCCCGGCTTATTATTTTTATTTGGTATTAGAGTCACAACTTCACTGCCTTTTTGATGTGTGTGCATACATATGTGTGTGTGTGTGTATACATGAACATGTGTGCGCATGTGGAGTCCAGAGGACAACCTTGGATGTCATCCTCAGGAGCATCATCCACCTCCTTTGAGAAAGGATCTCTCCTTGACCTGAAGCTCCTCAGCTGGGGCTAGACTGGTGGGCCAGGGGATCCTGCTGGAAGATAGGATGCCTCCCTGTAACCCAGGCTGGCCTCAAACTCATGATGTAGCCAAGGATGATGCTGAACTAATCCCTTTGCCTCTTCCTTTTGAGTGCTGGGATTGCAGGCATGCAGTACCACACCCAGTTTGTGTACTGCTGGGGATTAAACCCAGGGCTACGTGCAAAATAGGCAAATAGTCTACCAACTGAGCTACATACATCTCAGCCCTTTTCTGTTCTGGGATTCTTATAAGGAGAGACAGAACACCAAAACTTTCTGCCAGGAAACCCATCTATCATGCCTTACTCTGGCTTGGTGAATTCACAGGTAGAAGCTGAAGCCTTTTATAACCTCCATTGATCCTCCCTTTATTACATTTCATTTCGCTCCCTGGTGTGGCAGCATTACCTTCTGGCGGTGTGGCCTGTGTTACAGGGTCGTTACAGACTTGATCATGTGCACATCAGTGCTTATTATGCCACTTAGCTTCTCCTCCTTCTGAAAGGGTCTTTACCCCATCACTAAGTTTGAGGTAGTTTGTTATAGGAAAGTAACACGAACTTTAATAGAAAGCAAGGTACAACTGTAACAAATACAAAAGTCAAGTCCGTGGAACTGAAAAAATGCGCAGAGACTAGAAAAAAATGTGAGCGACATGATGGACAAATGTTGTTTGCCTGACCGTTGCTAAACATGGATGTTACAGGTGCTTCCAGTGAGGGTTCAGCAAGAAATGGGGAACATATTATTAAAAGCCAAAGGAATGGATAAAGGAACTAAATAGATATTTCTCAAAAGAAGACAGACATGGTGCACAGCTCTAATGCCAGCACTTAAGAAGCTGAGACAAAGGATTGTTGCATTTGAGGCTAGCCTGGGCTACATTCAGATACCTTGTGTTAGAGAGAGAGAGAGAGAGAGAGAGAGAGAGAGAGAGAGAGAGAGAGAGAGAGAGAGAATGAATATAGATGACCAACAAGTGTATAAGAAATCAACATCACTGATCGACATCTAATTTCCAATTAAAACCACAGTGAGACATCATTCCATACCTATTAGGATAGACATGTAGAAGGGGATGCACACTGTTAGCGAAAATGAGCATTAGGACAGCCTGCATTGCCTGTACTTCTCCAGTCTTTGGTAGGAAAATGTCCCTCTGCTTCCTCAAGGATCTATGTGGTTGCATCAGAGATAATTCAGATAATCCAGAGTAATCCCTCCATCTACCTAAAAGTCCTTATCTTAATCGCTCTTGCAAAAATAGTTGTTCTGTAAGAGCATTTCCAGGTTCCAGAGATTAAGACCGTCTTTGTGTCTGCCCTACACCCCCCACCACACACACTGTCCTCGCTTATGCCGTTCTCTTTCAGCCCTCATTACATGGCCCAGAGAGAACATGGACTTGGCTCCAACAAAGACAGAGAACTAGGGGACGACCAGTGCCAACCCCTGGACAGCAAGAATTGAATGGGAACTTTCTGAGCTCTCCACCATGCAGTCCTGATGTAAAGGTCTCCTGAGTTGAGAGGGGTACTGGAATCGGCAAACACCAACTTAGTTTTCATCTCCTTCTTTGTTTGTTTGTTTTCCAGATCTTGCAGACTAAAGGTTTGTTGCTAGTCCCAAGACCAAAAGGACCACCTGTATTTCTGGTCAAGCAATAATAAACTTAGGGTTCCTACAATGTTCTCGACAGTGCCAATGCTTTCCGTAGATAACTCAAGGACTCAAGTAGACACTTTATTCACATTTATTGGGTTATTATAAAAGACACAACAGAGGAGCAGCCAAATGAAAGGAGATGTAGGGCAGGAGACGAGGTGGGTAGATGCAAACTTCAATATCTTTTGTGTGTGCACGCTTTCCTCAGTAACCTTAGAATTCGCCACCTCTGAAGCTCTATGTCCTGCTATCTAAAGCGTTTTACACCACTAATTAAATGTGCCATTGGCAATTGAATTAGATCTCAAGTACCATCCCCTCCTTAGAAGATGGCAGCAGACAGCATCTAGTTTCCGATAATCACGCCTCAATTGTTATGGCAACTAGCACCCATTTTGAAGAGCCATGTGTCTTCTCATTAGCAAATAAAAGACATACCTGTCAATCGGGCAATTCAGAGGGCTTTTGGACTTTTGTATTAGGGACAGGGACAAAGACTAAATATTTTCTAATATACTTGTTGACATGCTCTCCCCAGATATCTGAGTTTGGTCTCAAGCTCACATCCTTCTACGGAGTCTCTCCAGTGCTTGATTACACCACATACTTCTATACTTAAAAACAAAAATGAACAAAAAAGCAATAGTGTGGAGATAAAAGTAAAGGCAAAAATCCTTACACCTTTAGTCTCTGACTGACTGTAGCCTGGCCCAGTGACTTGTGATGTTTTATGTAAACATTTAGAATCTATTTCCAATGACTCATTGCCTGGCTCAAAATGACTAACCTCAAGAAAAACAAAAATTGACCACATAATATGGTAGCAAAAAGCTTGTTCCACAGAACCTGGAGCTCTTATTTCACCTAGGCTCTCTGACTGGCCAGTGGACTCCTGGGATCTGCTTGCCACTGTCTCCCAATCCTGGAGCTGTAACCAAATGCAGCCATACCTGGCATTTCCCATGGATGCTGGGAATTCAAACTCAGGTCATCAAACTGGCAGACCAGCTGCCTTCAGCCACTGAGCTATCTCCTCATTCCTTACAATAAACCACTTTTAAATGAAGATTTTTCAAACTTATCCAAAGTAGGTGCATTGTATAATGGTTCTGAAGTGTCTTCCCCGATCAAGATGTCAATATTTTTCTCCCTTCTCCCCCTTCATCTTCTTTTGCTCTCTCCCCTAAATAGACTTGTGTTTCTCCATTTTCTTCCATAACTACAACATCACCATCATGCCTTACAAAGCCAACAATAATTATTTAACGTTATTTAGGATGCAACTTAGGTTCAAACATCCTTGATTATCTCAATGTTGCTGATTCTTAAGGAAAAACATCGAAAGCATGAAACAAATGCAGTCACTGAAGTGGTACATGGTGATCACTTTATGACACATATGACATATACATATGACAAATACATACGACAAATACACATGACATCATATACATATGACAATTTGTTTACTCATTCTTCTGATGCTAGGCATTTGTTTTATTTACATTTATTCTACTGTGGGTAAAACTGGTATAAACATTCTTACTCAAACTCTGTGTAAACATGCTTTACAATTTTCATGGGTAAATATTGGGATTGTTGGGTCATTGATTATATGAGTTTAACTTTCTAAGTTTAACTTTCTAAGAGCATTTCCTGCTCTTCCAAAGGTCCTGAGTTCAATTCCCAGCAACCATATGCTGGCTCACAACAATCTGTAATGAGATCTTGTGCCCCCTTCTGGTATGCAGGCAGAACACTGTATATACTAAATAAACCTTTAAGAAAAAAAGAGAAAATCATTTTTCTCAAGTGGAGTGTTACTGTGTGTATCAACTGCACTTCCAGGCAAGCCTTTGTCGAAGAGTAGCTGGCCAATAGAAAATTGGCTCTAGTGAGGGCTTTTTAATGTTTTGTTTGGTCATTTTTTGTATTATTTTTGTTGTTGTTTCTTAAGTTTATCCATTTTGATTTTTATTTGTGGGCATTTTGGGGAGGAGGAGGAGAAGGGAAAAAACATGAACCTGAGTGTGGAGGGAGGTGGGAAGGAGTTGGAGGAATAAGAGGAGGGGAAAGAATACGATCAAAATATATTGTGCAAAAATTTTTAAATAAATTAATTAATAAAAAAGAAAAAATACTAATAAATCCCCAACTTGATTACACTTATTTAGCTTTTTGCTTTTGTTTTTTGAGACATGGTTTCTTTTTGTTGCTCTGGCTGTCCTGGAACTTGCTCTGTAGACAAGACTGGCCTGGAACTCAGAGATCTGCCTGCCTCTGCCTCTTGAGTGCTAGAACTAAAGCCGTGCACCACCACCACCCAGAAACATATGTAGCTCTTTAATCGTCATATTTCTCATATTTACCTGCCCACAGAACATCCACACATCTGAAAATATAAGCACATTAGACTACATCATCTTAAGATTTTCCCTGCTTTAAGCAGTGAGAGATGCCAAGTCATTCAAAAGCAGAATTGTTAAAGAGCAAAAGTTTGGTTTAGATTTATATGCTGTGTTGGCTAGTTGACATAATCTACAGACATTTCAGGGAAGAGGGCCCCTGAGTTGAGAAAATGGCTATAACATATTGGTCTGTAGACAAGCCTGTGGTGCACTTTCTTAATTGATGATTGCGGTGGGAGGCTCGGTTCACTGTGGGCAGCATCATCTCCGAGAATGCCATCCTGAGAGCTAGAAGAAAGACGTCTGAGCAAGCTGTGGGGAGCAAGCAAGAAGGCATCACTCTTTCATGGCCTTTGTATCAACTCTGACCCTAACTTCCCTTAATGATGGTGTATGACCTGACAGTTGCAATATGAAGTAAAGCCTTTCTTCCCAAAGTTGCTTTTGGTCAGCAATCAAAACCCTAACTAGGGCATAAACAAATTAATTGAAGTCCAGGATGAGCATGAAGCTCCTAAGAGGTAGAAAGTATAGAGGACACTGCTGTGTTCTGTGGTGCAGAGAGGCACTAGCAGACAAACGCTGGGATGGAGGCCAGTCAGGCCACAGAGAGTCTGCGATACCAAAGCTAAAAACAATACAGGATTATCAACCGCGTGGTTGCTCATACCTGTAATCCCAGTACTCTGGGGAATGAGGCAGGAGAATAACTGTGACTTCCCCTAGCTTGAACCACAGGGTGAAACTGTCTCGAAAGCAAGGAAATGAGGCAGAGACTGCAGCCCATAGAAGGTCTTGCAGGCTGTGATGAGGGTGAGACAGCCAGGAGCCTCTCTAGGAGAGCCGTTCTAATAAATGGGAGTTGAGCGGAGGACTTTCTGTAAACCCGGAAACAAGATAAGATAAAGTTGTACTCATCCTAATCCCATGCTATAAAAACTTAAGCTCATAATCACGCACTGTTGTGGAATGCAATCCCTGCAGACTCTAGCACATCTGTGTGCCATGGCACAGGCAGTGGCTGCTGCTGAGACTGTCTTGTGAAGAGAGCAAACAACACTGGAAAAAACCAGATCACCTTCAGGAATGGAAGGTTTGCCTGCGCAACCTGGGTAGAGCTCATCTCTACCCCACGAAAGAAAGATATGCATGCCCACTGCTCTTGATGAAGATATGCATGCCCACTGCTCTTGATGAAGATATGCATGCCCACTGCTCTTGATGAAGCATTCAGGTCCCAGTAGACTCAGAGTGCCTCTCCTGAAATGCAACTTATTAGAAGGCAGGTGTAATCTCGCCCTCTTTGGTCACTCTTTGGAGACCTGGGAACTCAGCCTACATTTAAGAAGGCACGCTGAGCATCTGTTCACTGTCCTGACGTTATAAACACCTTCCATGCTCATGTGTCTTCCTAGTACCCACAACACGATAGAAAGTGGACTCTTAGCTTGGATTGGGGCAAAAGTTTAATCACTTCAAAATTCTTTCCAGTCACATATGAACATCTTCCTCTCCACAGTTCCAAATCCTAATTTGTCAACAGGGAAGTTCCACCTAATACCAGGAGTTAAAAACAAACAAACAAAAAAGCTACAGGGGCTCAATTACAGAGGTTCCTCAAAAAGCCAGAAATACATTTACCGTATGGCCAAGATATACCACTCTTGGGCATATACCAAGAAGACTGCGTATTCTACTATGGATTTACTCATTCATGTTCATTGCTGCTCTGTTCACAATAGCTACAACATGGAAACAACCTAAATATCCGTCAGCTGAAGAATGGGTAAGCAAAACACAATAATACAACAATGGAATTTCATTCATCTCTAAAGGAATATGATATATCCATGTAAATGAATGAAGCTGGAAAAATTATACTGAGTGAGGTAACCCAGGCCAAGAAAAACAAACATGTGTTTTCATTTATATGTAGTTCCCAACTTCCAATCTTCAAATCTGTGTGTCTGACTTGGGGGCCTATAGAAGCTAGAGAACTAGGAAGGGTCCTTGGAAAGTGGAGAGATAAAGTGCCAAGGAAGGGGGACAGTCGAACACACAGGTGTGCGAAGGGGTAAGGGATGATAATAGGGTGGTAGTGAGGAGGGGGTGGGGGTATGGCAGAGGAGGGGTAGGAGTAAGGGTTACTAACATTAAGGATGTTTAGGGAAAAAAAGTGTAGGAACATACTCTTTTATAAGCTTCCTAAAAACATTTGTAAAGAGTTTAATTGGAGTTCCCCTGCATGGGGGATAATTCTCCTCCTAGAAACCACAGGTTATTAACAAAAAGTCCAGTGCCAGGTTGAGTTGGTAGCTGGTGGCATCCTGGAGACCCCACAACACAATGTAAGCCACTGCCATTCCACTTGGCTGTCCACAAGAATTTGATAGTAAGGCACCATTGATGAAGATATGGCACACTTTCTCAGTGTGTTGTTGATTTCTAAACTTTGGGGCTCTGAGACAAGAATTTTCTTGCATTTCTTTAAAGAAAGTTATTTTGTTGTCACAAGTTGAGAGAAGACCATCCCTTTGTTCCAGGGAATGATCCTATCAAATACCTATCAGATCTTGAAAAGCAAAAAGAACCAAATTCATCCAAAGTTCCCTGAATCAGCAGAGTTGTCCAAAAGTCAGAAGAGTTCGCACTGCAGTGTTGGCCTCTTACAAACCTTTCTCTCCCTCTCTCCCCCCGCCTCTAGCCTTCTCTTGCCCATGAGTCAGAGTGGTGTGAGTTACTTGAATTCCTGTAGTTAGACCTGGGCACAGCACTGTCTCCCCCACAGCCTCCTCCAGCCCATTAAGCCGGGTGTAATGGACAAGAACAAGACCTCAGGAAGGACACATTATGCTTCTCACTACCTTCCTACTGCAACCTCCAAGGGACAGACTTCCTTTCGGAGCCAGTTGGAGGAGGGACACTTGGCATTCAAGACAGACCCATCAGGAAGTCTGTATTCTGCCAGCTGCTTCAGTGGAGACTCGAGTTTAAGGCACTGTTTGGCCATACTGCTCAAACTTTATCACATCGGGCAGGTTGGGGGAGGGGTGCTCAGAAGCTTTAGAGTATATAAGCTTGAAAATTAAATACACAAGGACAGTTAGTGAGAGTCCTGTATTTCCACACAGGTGTTATAGGGAATTTCCATGAGGTGGTGGAGGGATAAGTAAATTTGAATAATTTAAGTTTTTGGTCTGGATCTACCCCACTGAAAGAATTCAGACAAGTCGTTTTGGCTTTCAGAACCTGCTTTTTCCGCTGCACATCTGAGGAGTGATGCGTGCTCCGTCTCTGTAACTGGCTGGCTGTGACGACGCTGAGTGAGGTTAGGGTGTAGCATGCTCATGAACTAGGAGTCCGGCACAAACCTAAGTGGCGTTCCTCTACAGTGGCGGACCACTGGAGTGCGGCCTATGTTTCTCTCTTGCAGTCTAGAAGGCAGGAAGATCCTGAATGGGGACCGACAAAAGCAACAGAAGGGCCTAATTCAGAATAGACAAGAGAAAGGGAAGGGAGGATAAAAGTGCCTGAGGTGGACGTGGGTCGTCGCAGAAGACGTTGTTTGAATCTGTTGGAGAGGTACACTACATCTCAAAAAGGTTGTCCTGTGTTTCCTTTGTGTTCAAAGAAGTCAAAACAGAAACCTAGTGTTGAACTTTAGGTAGGATTATATCATGAACAAGGCCTAAAATCTAGATGGCTGCTCACTGTGTGTGTGTGTGTGTGTGTGTGTGTGTGTGTGTGTGCATGTGACCTTGAGCCATTTCCAGGAAGGCGGAAGTCTGACTGGAAAAAACAGACAGAGGCTGGGATCTGATTCCTTGCACTCTGGTGTCCCACCAAATTTAAGATGACAGGAGTTTAAAGTCAAGACATAGTTGAGGTTAGTGGTATATTGGCTTTTATAGACTTGATAGAAAGCACATGTCCAACAATTTCCAGCTAAAATCTTTTTTGTTAAAATTATATTTCTTGCCATTCCGGTAGAAACTTTCAGTCCCTTCAAAGGTTTGTGTGCATAAGCCTACATTCATGCCACCATGTAAAGTTCTCTCTATCGGTGATGGGCCAGCTGGGTGGCAGTGTCACCTGGCAGCTGACTGGGAGTCTGTTGCTCTGCCCAGATAGAATTGGTGGGGAGGCAAAAACAAGTTCAACAGCTCTTCTCTGGCAACTTGTTTCTCTTAGAGCTGCAGTTACTGTGCAGGTCTTGGGTGGCCAGGGTCTGAGACCCTAGTCCTCAACGACTTTACAGTTCTCTCGAGCCTCACTTCTGACAACCAGGGCCTGCAACTTCTCTTTATAACCCTTTACCTTCACACTCAGCTCTCTGCCCTCCTTTGGCATCTCTCTACTTTTCCACATTCCTTCTTCCTTGGCTCCATCCTAACTGTTCAATTGCTTCTTCAGCCGTCAGACATTGGGTTCCTTGCTCTTCTGCAAGACGCCCACAGGCGCTCCTCCTGCCTTCACTCTGTGGGCTCTCTCTGTTACCAACTCAGCCCTCACTACAAATGTGTGCAAGAAGTGGTCACTCGAGAGAAGCCCTTTATTGATTGGGTCTACTGCTGCAATACCAGCAGAGGCAGTGTGAAAGAGTGTCTCCCAGCCAGCTCACTGAGCTCGACTATAGCTCACAAAGGGATATCTGGACCAATTATAGCTACTTGTTTGGTCAAATCACAGTTTACCTGTTAGCATCAATTATAGTCTTTAAAGTTTCTGTTCTGATCCAATTACATAGCCTTTTATTTTGGACCAATCACAAGCCTAGCCTCCTTTTTTTTTTTTATCATCAAGTACAGTAGTCTCTCTTCCAGGCTATGAGGAAAAATGCCTCTACGGTCCCTCTGGCATAGGCAGAAATGGTTGCAGGGTCATCTAGGAAAGTCTGGTACAAACTGTTTCAAACAGCCGTGGCCGAGGATGTGCCTTTGGGGACTGGGGCAATCCGTTGCCATGACTGATAACTTTCATCATGGTTCCAAGATGCCTGCAGAGTGGTCCAGGTAGCTGACTTTAGTAAGGATCATGTGGCCAGCTCTTAGCCCTTTAGCTCAAAGCAGCCATGGCAACAGGCAGCGTCCAACAACTGCTAAGTAGGGGATCAGATGCCCTTATAACCACTCCTTCCCTTAAATTCAGGAAGACTAACATCAGAAAGAGTGCTTATAGTAAGAATTTACAGTGAACAATGATGGTGATTTTAGTGTGTTTTGCCAGTGTTTTAATAGTGTTTGATACTTGCTCAGTACCCCAGAGGTTCCATCTCAACTGTCTCAGTAGACACCCCTTAAGATTTATCACCCAGTGATTCTGTTCCTATGTTTGTATATGGAACTTGTGATGTTGAACTTGAAGTCTGTGATGTTTGCATAGTGATACTATTGACTGACAACAAATTTCTTAGAATGCATTCCTGCCAATAAGCATGCACAACTTTGTGCTTAAGATCAAGATCTTAGATTCAAAGGGGTGCTTTGAGGAATAAAAATCACCTCTTTTTACTGGCGGTGAAACTAAGGAAGTAAGCTGAGAGCCCACACAAGACTTCCTGGACCACACTGTGGCGCCTGTTTGGAGACCTAGTACATTGCTTCACATGCCTGACTGGGTGTCAGCATTATCATCACAGAGGACGTTAGAATTTCCAGATGACATACATAGGGCATAAGAAAAGGGAATGAAGAAAAAGAACCCAGAAGAAGGAAGATGATTTTACCATCCAGAAAGGACATGATCAGGACTGAATAACTGCGTCTGATGGGAGCTGGGAGGAAAAGAAGCAAGCAGCTAAGAGGGCAATAGGGCAGCTGGTTAGCAGTGCCCGGCTGTGGCCACCCGCTGAGTCTGGGCTCCCAAGGAAAAAAAGACAAGAAGTCCCAACTTTAGTCAAATCACTTTTCTAATTAAGTATTACTCCTTTTTTGGGGGGGGGGGGATAACTGAAGTCTATTTATTTCAGGCTAGAAGTTGAAATAAATTGGGTGTCTCCTTCATTTTTTTTAAATTAGCCCCTCATGCTAGTTAAGTTTTGTCAACCCCCAAAATCAGTCACCTGGGAGAAGGGAACCTTGACTGAGGAACTGCTTCCATCAGAAGCCTGTGGACGTGTCTGTAGGATATTTTGTTGGTTAATGATTGATGTGGGAGGACCCAGTCCACTGTGGGCAGTGCCAGTTCTGGGCAGGTGGTCCTGGGCTGTATAAAGAAGCAACATGACCAGTGTTTCTCCAGCCTCTCCTTCCCCTGGGCTGCTTCTCTCAGCGATGGACTCCATGCCAAACAAACCTTTCTCCCCTAGTTGCTTTGGTCAGGATGTTGTATCTCAGCAACACAGAAGCAAACTAATATACTACATGACGTTTATATTCCCCAGTTCAGCAGATAACGTTCAAAGGTCTAGAACACAATTCAATCAAAGTCTAGGTGATTAGGACAGAAATCCAAGTATGTTGTTCCAAGATTTATTGCTCTAATCTTTAGGATTATCTGAACTAAAACGCAGGGGAGGACAGGGAAGTCAGTGTCTTGAGGCAGGGAGGGAGGTGCCTTAAAGGATTTGAGGAGCTCTGTAGGTGGCTTAGCCTGCCATTGCTATAGGTCCCTCCCTGCAGATTAGGGGCCTCCAAGATCAGAGGTCCTGACATGAGGAAAGGCTTCCACTTCCCAAGATAAACCATGAACGCTTGGGCTCCGCCAGCACAGGGAGTAATTCCCACTCAGATGCAGCTGCTTTGGTGTGAACTTGAGGAGGGAGAGTTTGGGAAGACGGCCGCATAGAGCAGGAGCGGAGTCATTTCCGGTCTGGTAGCCATGCTCTCCTGCTCCACTAAGCGGAGCTGGCTGTGCTGAGCTGGCCATGCTGAGCCTGTGGGCAGAGGGGCCTGAGTTCGGGGTGGGAAAGAGGGAAAAAAAAATCTGAGAATCTTTTGCTAGTCAAAGTATTTTTGAGTGTCCTTTTCATAGTTATATAGTCAGTTATAGTTAGTTAGTTGGTCTGGTTAGTTGATGAATTTGCCTCCTTCTTAACAACTCTAGAGCATTACCAGGCATACTGGCTCAAACCTTTAATCCCAGTCCTCGGGAGGCAAAGGCAGGTGAATCTCTGTGAGTTCCAGACCAGCCTGGTCTGTAGAGTGAGTTCTAAAAGAGCCAGAGCTCTCTCGAAACAACAAAAAATAAATCAATAAGATAATTCTCAAGCATCCTGAACAGCTATCGCAGATTAATATCCACCCTTCTTTATTTTATATCTTTTTACCATTTCAGTCAACACAGGCAACAGTTTAACCAAATATCTTGTTCTAGCATCGCCAAGATTGTTATCTTTCCAGCCTGGAGTATCTGTTTCCTTGATACAAAAATGGGTGTGGACTAGAGGTAATTTATTTTTTAAAGTAACACAGTACTGTGCCGCTGAAGACCAGAGGTCACACTTTCAGAAATGATTACCCTAGGCTGACCTTGAACTCCCAAGATTTACCACTGCCTCTGTGGGTCTGCTCTGTCTGGGGGAGGCAAGAAGGCTGTGCCTTTGCCTCTCAAATATCAGCAGAGGGAACTTGACACAAGGCGGTGCGTTCCACAGAAGGCAGACCAAGAGGTTGCTGCTGCTGCTCCTGCTGCTGCTGCACTACCACAAACTCTCTAGTGGAGCATGTGAAACTTCTTCAAAAGCAAAACTCCCCCAAAGGGACTTGAGATTAAGCTCTTCAACAGCAGGTGTCTTAATGAGATCTCCAAATAAGATCAAAGCAATGTCTAAACTGACAGAGATGCAAGTTTTTTCACTGAAACGCCATGAATCTGAAATAGCAAAGTGACATGACTCCAAAACACAAAAAATTCTTCAATCACTGAGGGTTTTTTGTATTTTCAAGACAGGTTTCCAAGAGCCTGTCCTGGAACTAGCTCTTGTAGACCAGGCTGGCCTCAAACTCACAGAGATCTGCCTGCCTCTGCCTGCCAAGTGTGCCACCACTGCCCAACATATTTAATAAAATTATAGCAGAAAATTTTCAAGTTTATACAAATAAATGGCCATCTCTATTAGTTATGCTTTATTGCTGGGAAAACACCACAACCAAAGGCAACTTAAGGAAGACCGTTGTTTTGGTTGATGGTTCCACAGGGAAAGGTCACGGTGACTTGAAAGGCATGTCGGCAGACACTGAGGGTTCACATGTCCATCCGCATGGAGGAGGCAGAGAGAAGAAATTGAAATGCGTGAAGGCTATGAACTCTCAAAGCCTGCCTCCAGTGACATGACTCCTCCAGGAAGGCTGCACTCTGTAAGAGGTTCATAAATTCCCCAGGGGCATCCACTGGGGACCCAATGTTCCAAATATGTGAGCCTGTGGGGAACAGTTCTCATTCAAGCACCACGACATCCAAATACAAGAGGCATTTAGCACCCCCAAATATGTGACTAAAAAAAGCTCTCCATAATATTCATGGTCAAATGTCAAAAATATTAAGCAAAGAAATGATGAGAAAGGATGTAAGAGAAAATGACAACTCACAGCAAAGGCAAGCCCATCAGTAACATCGGATCTCTCAGCAACAGCCATAAACGCCGGGAAAGCATGAACCAAACAGGATAATGTGTCCCAAGCCCTGAGCATCAATAACTTCTGATCAAGAGTATATACCACAACAACCGTGCCAGTACTACAGAAGATACTCAAAGGAGAGCTTCAGCTGTGAGAGCACAGGAGACAATAAACTTAATGGGGGGATCTGCATCTCAGTATGGAGGTTTCTTGGAATCCAGAATCAGAACAACAATATGACCCAGCTATCTGTCCTTGGGCATATCCCTAAGAACTAACCCCTAGTGCAGAGCTACTTGCCCATATCCATGTTTAGTGCCAGGAAATGGGTCCAGACTTTAGGTGCCCATTATCAGACACATAGATAAAGAAAATGTAGTATGTATACATAATGGAATTTTATTCAGCCATAAAGAAATATAAGATTGGAACAGGGAAATGAATGGAACTAGAAATTAATATGTTAGACAAAGTAACCCCGATTCAGAAAAACAATACCATATTCTTTCTCTCAATGGGCCCGAGGTTTTCTTTTCTATCTATGCACATATGTATAGGTCATGAAACTGGAAAGGGACCATGAAAGGGGAAAGGGGGTCTTAAGAAAATGAGGAAGCAATTAAAGATGGGTAATAGAGGACATAGGTCATGAAAGTGGAGTGGGGACATGGAGGGGAGAGGCAGGGAACATGGGAGTGGGGGCGGAGCATCAACAAATGCAAAGTTACGTCAAAAACATGATCCTGAATCCCGTTACTTTACATGATAACTTAAAAAACAAGCCCCCAAATTAATAATTTCAAAAAAATAGAGAGCCCTACATTCAGAGCAGCCACCTAAAAAGTGGACAGTGTTCTGTTTTCTCCACCACCCATCTAGTATGCAGGAGCACCCAATGCCAGGCTGTACCCAGGCTGGGTCCCAGCATTCCTTTTAACTTGTGCCAATCTGATAAACACGGATACATCTCTTCCTATTCATAACCCTTTGATTATTGCAGAGAGAGAACATTTCCTGCCACAGACACCACTGGATTGTGCCCATTTCCCTCTAGATGAGATTTTCTAAAAATTACTGATTTATAAATCATTGAGAGTGTTTCTATAATGAGCATATCATTGTGTTGTGGTTTATTCTCAATTCCTGCCCCATTCCCCACCCCCAAGTTCTCTTGAGCAGATGGTTCTATCCTTTAGGGCTTTTTAAGCTTATTTTTATAAATTTTTGTTTTGTTTACTTATGTGTGAGTGTGTCCCTCTGTCAGTATGTATGAGCATGCATATGTGGGTACCCCCCCTCTGTATGTAGAGCATGCATATGTGGGTGTCCTCCCTCTGTATGTATGAGCATGCTTATGTGCGTACCCTCAGAGGCAAGAAAAAGGCTTGAGATCCCCTAAAAAGCTGGAGTTGCTGGTAGTTGTGAGGCACCAGATGTGGGTGATGGAAACCAAATTCAAGACCCTTGCAAGACTAGCCCTAACTTCTATTCTTTAGTTTGGTTTTTTTTTAAAGATTTATTTATTATGTATACAACATTCTACCTGCATGTATGCCTGCACACCAGAAGAGGGCACCAGATTTCATCATAGATGGTTGTGAACCACCATATGGTTGCTGGGAATTGAACTCAGGACCTCTGGAAGAGCAGCCAGTGCTCTTAACCTCTGAGCCATCTCTCCAGCCCCCTATCCTTTAGTTTTTAAAAGCTAAAATAATAATGTTGGGTAAAGTACTTAATTGGCTGTTTTGTTGTTATTCTTACGCATTGAACTTGGAACCTTAAGCATCTAAGCGTCAGTACACTGAGCTACATATCTCAAGCCCTAGAAATGGTACATAGAACACCCATGCCAACTGTTTGACAAGACGTTTATCTTTATTTAAATGTTTATCTTTATTTAAATATTCACATCCACTCTGGAAAACCAGCTAAGGCTTCTAGAAGCTATAAGGACTTGCCACAACTTTCTGATAATCCTGCCAGGATTTATATGAGTTTCAGGTCCTCACCACACTATTGAACTCTAAGCGATCATGGGGGCGTGTGTAGGCAAGGATATGACTTAAATTCTCCGGGTTTGCTGAACAGGAATGCTTGCTGCCCTTTGATTGGTCTCAACAAGTGTGGGCTGGTCTTTGTCAAGGTATCAAAAAACTGGGAGATACAAAGACCCCAGGCTCTCAGACCAGCGATCTACAATACCATGACTATGCAATTAAGAGTCTTCTGTCTTGTCCCACTTCTTCTAGCCAGCTATGTGCAGACCTTTTCCAAGCCGGAAAAGATGAAGGTAAGTAAGGGCTGTAAAGAGTGCAGCAGAGCTGAACACGGTCGCTCTTAGGCTCTGCTCCGAGAGCTCGCCCTTCCGTCCTTCTTCTCAGAGTCTCATGCCTGTCTTCTTCTCCTGGTGGTCATTCCAAACCTTTCTTCTCTTCACTTTTGTAAATATATGTTGTTGAGTTGCATATGGATAAGGAAGAAAGGGTTCCCTAGCAATGGTCCTTTCTCCACTACTTCTCCAAGTGGATGCCCCCTACAAGACCCATTAGAAGAAGGCAGTACTACCGTGGTCATCCAGTAGGTGGTAACCGGGGTTTGGAGGAGAATTATGGATAAAGGAAGAGTTTCTTTCTGAAAAACAAAACAAAGCAAAAAACAAATGTGAATTTTTAAGACTAAAGGAACACATGGGGAGAAACGATAGCCAGAGTCCTAAAGCAATTCCATTTGGAGCTCTGGAGCACCAGCACTAGGTGTCTGAGAATCGAGTCTTAGCTCTACTCTCAATATGGAGCTCAACAACCTTAACAATCTCTGTCTGTGTGGAGGTAGAAAGGGCAGTCCATGGGAGGATAGCAATATATGAGAGGGGACACTAGCAGCAATCAAATATTCATTCACACAGTGAGATATAACTTCTGGGGTACAAATTCTACCCATTCCTAATTTGTGGGTTATATTATCCAGCTAGGGTGAGAGATCAAAAATTACTATGCAGATAATTTGTTCTATAAAAGGCAGCTCTGGGAAGATATGGTTTCTATGTAACCCGAGCTGCCTCATTAGACATGGAGACTCAATGTTTAATAAAGCCTGGTCTGAGGGCATGGGGATCTAATATTCAGACTCAAAAAACATTTGGAAGAGCAGAATAATCACCCAGAATAAACTGGAGGAGCCGGTGAGATGATTCAGCCATTAAGAGTGCTTGCTGCTCTTACAGAAGACCAGGGTTCAATTCCCAGCACCTACATGGTAGCTCACAACTGCTTCGACTTCTTCTCACCTCTGCAGGTTCCTACATATGCACAGTGTGAATATATATACACGCACACGCACACACTCAGGCGCACACACACATACATGCATACACACATGCATATACCAGCAATACTCAGAACATATAAAGCTGACATAAAGAAAGTGCCGTTCCCATGAGAGGAGGACCTCCAGGCTCAGGTGCTAGTGAGGGGGTCATCAATTGTACAGGGTTGGAACTGTGGCTTTGTTTGGCACTATTCCCTCTCTGGGTGGGAGCAGATGGTGCTGACTACACCCTTCCCAGCACTGCATTTCCGGGACGTCTGTCTAAGTCCATCTTCACTGTCTGATAAGGAAAGCCAGTTTGGATCTTTTTCTAGCCAGCTCAGCGGTGCTTTCTCGGTCGATGGCATGTAGCTTTCTCTTCATGATTTTTTATACTCCTTGTATTCATATATATGTTCTGCCTCCCTAGCACTGTGAGTGGACCTGGCTGTGCTGGTGAGCATTCATTCATACACCTTTGCATTGCAGGGGCCCAGGCAAGGCAGAGACAGAAATAAAACATAAGACCTGCCTTATAAAGAAATTTAACATGAGAACAGGCAATGAGAACTCCGTGTAGAACTTATTTCTGCTCTCTTGCAATCTGCTCACATGTGTTCAGATGTGACAGGTTAGCCCGTATCGATCCGAGATAGGCTTTAGGGCTTTCCACATCCTTTCTTGACACATACCATAGTTAGTTTTCACAGTGTCGACATAAGACAACCATAGGAGTAAGAGAGTGACAGGAAGAGAATTTTATCATGAACATTGCACTGGATTCTAGAATGACACACCTGGGAACTTCTTTGTTCTGTTTTACTGTTGGGGAGAGGAGCTCTGAGGCCCGGGAATGAGAGTTGTCCAGATTCACAGACACTCCGAATGGTAGATCTTATTCCAGGCTAGAGATCTCCCCATTCTATCATGCTCTTGAGCGGGTTGAGAAGCCAGAAGACCTAGAGAAAGAGAAATAACTAAGCCATCTTGAAGCACTGTAGCAATGAAAATCTGGCCCTCTCGGAGAGCAAGCAGGCAGCGTGCCTTTAATCCATGGATGTCCACAGTCCTCACAAACGCCAGGGTTCTTTTCTCTTTGCTGCCATTTGCTCTCTAGTTCCTTTCAGTCTGATTCATCCACACATGGCCTGGTCTCCTGCCATGCCAGGGGAAGAGACGAGTGACAGACAACCCTTTTGCCACTTCTTTCTCCACAAAAAGCAACCATTGTATGTCAAGCCCCACTGTACCGTCTTCTAATCCCTTACACAATTTCTGTTTGTTTCTGCATCCCGGTTAACACCTTCATTGTTCATGCGTGTTTTGACCGGTCAAACAGACAGGGGGTGCTGTTGTCAGTCATAACAAAGCTTTCAAAACTCTTCCAGATGAATTGCTACAAAGACGTGAAAGGCACCATCTATGACTACGAGACCCTCTCTCTCAATGGGAAGGATCGCGTTCAGTTTAAGCAGTATACAGGCAAGCACGTCCTCTTTGTCAACGTGGCTACCTACTGTGGTCTGACAATTCAGTACCCTGGTAAGAATTCAGAGCCATGTGACCTTGTGACAAAAATTTCCAGCTGCCTGTATTCTTGGGAATTCTATTCCAATTCTATGTGTCATGGTAATTTGCTTCATTCTCTGATGTTTTAAATTGGCATGTGATGGCCCACACATCAAACCTAGGCAGTTTATTTTTTTGTATGGGCTTTATTGGAGGAGTACAGCACATCCTCACCTATGGCTCCTTTCACATCCTAAGGCAGAGGTCAGTAGTTCTGTGGCTACTAGGGATGGAGAGCTTGTGATCTGCAAAATCTGAAACACCATTTAGCTCTTTACAGAAGTCTTTACAGGAGAAAACAAAAGTGCTGGCCCTTTCCTTGGGTAGGACGGGGGTCTACTTTGAGATTGCCATTGGAACCAATATGTATCAGTGATTTGATACTTCTCAGAAAGTTCCAGAAGAGTCCTTGGCAAAGATGGGAGGGAAGAGCCATGTTTTTTGAGATCTCCTTTCTAGGGAGATCTACAATGAACATGAGAGGGGCACAGGAGCTTTATACTTGGTTTACCACATGACCAAAGTAGAGCTTGGTGGAGGAGGCTTCCGGCTCCTTGAGCTAATAAGGCCTTCTTGTGAATTATTATGGTGTGCAGCATGCTTTGCAGAAGTAATGTATTCATAAGGATCAAAGCCAAAGGAACAAAAAGTCTTAGAGTGAAAACCGTTTTCCTTCTTACCCCTCTGAGAATACTGTCATGTTTGTGGAAGACATTCTTTCTTCCGACGCCCCCGTTGTCAATATTGTAAACATTATTTGATGACTTCTAAATTAATAAAGTCCTTTTGAAGTCAGTCCAACTCCTCATTTTTTTAATCAAACAAAAAATTCATCTTACCAGTTTATAGGGATCTTAAAAATGACTCACGATCTGGCGTGCAATGCATAGCTGTGGTTCCTATACTCCAAAGGCTGAGGAAGGAAGCTCAGAGTTTGAGATTAGCCTGGGCTAATAGGGTGACCATATCTCAAAGAGAAAAAAGAAATCTACTTATTTAATTTCCACTTAACATGTAACAAATAAGTAATCCTGGGAAGAGCCGCTGAAGGGCTGAAGGCAGGCTTCCTAATTTCTTGTCTCTTTCTTGGAGAGAGGAGTGATTTCCTGGTAAAGAAAAGAGGGATGGGAAGGAAGAGAGGAAAGTGTGTGGAAATAGGGAGGCAATCTCTAACTTTAAAAGGGGCCTTTGAGAAATGCCAGTTGGCCAAGCTGTATCCTAGTGTGACTGACTTGTATTTGTCAAGGGACTAAACAGCTAATAAAAGCAGGCAGTTGGAACTCTTCATGGCGGTGGACAGGAGCACCGAAGTACGTGTTTTGAGTCAACTCTGAGGACTGTCTTTAGAGGTAGAACTTATCTTTGACTCCCAGGGCGGTTGCTGAGTATCAGGAAGTTCAGCTGGAAACTCTCGGCTCCTGCTACCTGTCAAGATTGTCTGCACCTGCTCAGCATGAGCTAGCCTGTACCCAGGAGAGAGCCTCAGTTCTCATCTGTGCCTGTTCCTTTAGGAAAAGAATTCCCCAACAAGAAGGGCTAGACAATGAGCTGTAGTATTTCTGGCTGGCTTTGTTTAGATGGTGTCAGACTTTTAAGTAACAACCATGGGCAGGCTCCATCTCAGAGGAAAAGAATTGGAAAGGAAACCTGTGAATCCCTGTTTGTAAAAAGGACTGTGTATAATTGTGAGCTTGAGAAATGTTGGACCAAAACTAAGGGGCTCAGAATGCACGTCTAACTTAAGTCACGACTTTCAGCCTCTCTGATCAGATAGTTTTCTCCTTCTGTTTCCTTCTCTGTAAAATGACCAACCCATGGGGTCAGCCTGGGCTATATAAATTTCCACATGTTGGTTATAGTAGAAACAGATTCAATAGATCCTTCCTTGATGTGGGGTCTCCAGGTCAGGCCATCATGTCGTCCCTTTTCTAACCACAGAACTCAGTGCACTCCAGAAGGACTTGAAGCCATTCGGCTTGGTTGTGTTGGGCTTTCCCTGCAACCAGTTTGGAAAGCAAGAACCAGGAGAAAATAAAGAGATTCTTCCTGGGCTCAAGTAAGTACCTGCCTGAAGTTCATCAGAGGCCTTGTTGTAGGGGGCCAGACTGTTGTCAATTATAATAAAGGAGTTCCCACGACACCTTGTCACCTTCTCTGTCTCACAAGCCTCTCGGGGCCTCCAAGCCTCCTGGGAGGGTGGTAATTCATAGGTTCAGGGGCACCTGCAAGCAGATTTTAATTGATGAGAATCTGATGGGGTCCATGGAGCCTCTCTTCACTCCCGACTGAGACCTGGATGGATGGTGGAGAAGTTGGAGATCAGCTACTCCTGAGAGAGAAGCAGCGAAAGGAGCAAAGATAGATTAGAAATCAGAAATATGAAGTCAACCAGAGACCAACATGCAAAGCAGGCTTTTGTCGCCTGCATGCCACTGTTAGCAGAAGCTGCTTGCTCATTCCCGGTCGCCCAGACCCGAAATAGTTACACAGAAACCGTACTAATTAAATCACTGCTTGACCAATAGCTTAAGTGTATTTCTAGCTCATTCTTATATCTTGAATTAACCCATTATATTAATTCGTGCATCACCACGAGGCTCGTGGTTTACTGGTAAAGTTCTAGGTGTCTGTCTTCTTCAAAGGCAGCTACATGACTTCTCTCTGACTCCGCCTACTCTCTCTCTATATTTTTCAGCCTGATTATATTCTGTTAAACCATTGGCCAAAAGCAGCTTTTTAATTAACCAATGGCAATAAAACATATTCATAGCATACCGAGGGGAATCCCACTTCATCCCACCACCACCCCACCAAATCCCGGGCTCTTTCTGCCCTTCCTCTGTCTGTATCTCAATGTCCTGTCATAACGTTCACCTTCACGGCCCACCCTCTGACTCGTTGCAGGTATGTTCGTCCAGGAGGAGGATATATACCTAATTTCCAGCTTTTTGCGAAAGGCGATGTAAACGGTGAAAAAGAACAGAAAATCTTCACCTTCCTGAAGGTGAGCGAATTGATGGAATATGGATCACTCCCAATCTCGCTAGCTTCCCATGGGGGCTTAACATTTCCATTTGTTGGTTATGGTAGAAACAGACCCAAGGGTTCATTCCTGGAAGTGGGTTGATCTTTCTGGGTGAAATCCCCTGCTAGTCTTCCCATGTGTAGGACTCTGGTTTGGGGAGGAATAAACAGCTGTGTGCAGTGGCAGCTTTTACTTGGCCCATTGCTCACTGATGTGCATTCCCTCACTCATTCAAGGCATGTTTTGATGGCTGTCTGCCACCTATAGGATAGGCTACATAGTAACGACATAGAGAACTCAGAGCTCCACAACTGTATGGCTCTCCATAAAGTCCACCCATCTCATTTTTATGATTGCCCTCTATTTGAAGGTCATGGACCACATGTGAGTTATTCTTATGTTTCTTTAAAATTAAGTGACAAAATGTAGTTTAGTCTTTTTTCTTCTTTGATAAAGTCTCAAAGTAGCTCTAAGCTGTTCCCCAAAGGTATTTTTGAAATTCCACAAGTTCATAGAACCCTAGACCTTGGAAAGAATATTCTAGTCCAAGTCACTCACTTTGCACCAAAAAAAAAAAAAGGGAAAATGAGCCACACAATCTTATTTATCTGACATCAGCATTTGGGAGGTAGAGTCATGAGGATCAGGAATTCAAGGTCAGCTTCAGATATATGTTGAGTTTGAGGCCAACATGGGCTGTGTGAGACCCTGTTTCATAAAACAAGCAAAGAAGAAGAAATGAAAGTTTGAAACGCAATAAATACATCTTAACCTATGCAATGTGACTGTGAGAGAAAGAACAAGGGCACACGCTTAGGCTATGGTGTCAGCAGCGTTTCTTGGTGACTACCAGAGCCTGTGGTACCACAGGAGGCTAAAATGTTTGAGACTCACGGGGAGGAGCTTGCCAGTGTGTGGCAATAGCCTGGACCATCCAGAACAGAAATCATGTGTTTTCTTTTCTCTGCTTCTCCGCTGCAGCACTCCTGTCCTCACCCCTCAGAGGTTGTGAGCACAAACAAGCACATCTCCTGGGAGCCAGTGAAAGTGCATGACATCCGCTGGAATTTCGAGAAGTTCCTGGTGGGACCCAATGGGGTCCCCGTCATGCGCTGGTCCCACCTTGCTCCTGTCAGCACTGTCAAGGCTGATATCATGGCGTACCTGAAGCAGTTCAAAACCATGTAGGAAGGCCATGCTACTTACTTCTCTTCTAGAGAGCTGCACTGAAAAAAAAAATATGTCTTCTTAACACACTCTACTTAAATGGACTCTGCCTGCCCAAGTCACCCCTAAACTGCCTAAGTCCTAAACTCCCCTGCACAAAGTGGATTTATGCCTGGGAAGTGGCAAGGATTTTTCCTTGTAAGATATACGAGTTGAAGAACAAAAGAAAAGAAAAAATCTAGATCCAGAGATCCCAGTTATAGATTCAGCTGGGTGTGTCACTCACCTATAATGTCTGCACTCAGCAAACAGACAATAGGAACATGAATTCCCTGTATCTGTCTGAGCTACAAGAGACCTTGTCTCAAAAAAAAAAAATTCCATCAACAACAACACAACCATATTGAACCACTCAAATTCATCAAAGGATATGGGAATAGCTTGGTTGGACTTTGTGTCTGGAGGAAGTGTCTCCTTGGCCGTTCTGATTCCTTCTATTTCCAGCCTGAAGGTGCAGGAGTAGTTGTGGAGGTTGGTGAGAAAGCCTAGGTCCCTCCTCCTAAAATTTTTGTCTCCTGATACAAACGTGTTGTATATTCACATGCCTTTTTGATTCAGTCTTCATCCCGTGGGCCCTTCTGTGGCCAATCTGCAGGAGAGTGGGAGCAATTTGACTCACGCAGGAAGAAGGTGTCTGTCTCCCTCCTGGCAGGATCCCAGCCAAACTCATCTCTGGTTCTACAAGTGTTCCATCCTGTCTGATCTTTAGTGGTTCAGCTAGTGATGGTACACTATATTGCCTGAAGGGCAGGGTCCTCTCACCCAACCTGGGACTCCTCAACTTCAGAACTAGACATATTATTTCCAAATAAAATGTTTTCTGAAGCATTCGAGACCTCTGTGGCTCATTCCTAATCAGTGCTTATGTTTAAATCTCTCTCTTCCTGCTTGCAGTATCGGTGACATCCAGATTACAAACCTCCTCAGGGACAGTATTTATCCTCCCAGGTGTCTAGAAAGTTGTCCCCTGATGGTTTGTGGCTGGAAGCTATCTTTAGAAATTAATTCAGGACAAGTTTATCCCATGAAGACTTAGCTGAGACCCCATCAGTTCCAGAGATGCCAGGGGAATTGACTGGTACTCCTTTGTCCTTGCTCTGCATCCCAGTCTTTCTGTCTAGTAAAGCCCACTCTCTAGCTTGCTGTGTGTTCTAGTCTTCAACCAGGGTGAGCATCAAATTCAGAATAATCCCATCAACGGAAACCCTAAGCCTAGGTGTTGACAATTCACTAATGTCCTTGTAAATTTTTTCTTGAAATGTTGGGTGTCAAACTGGAAATTGCTCATGATAGGCAGATGCTGCAGGCATTGAGTCCCAACTCCAGTAACCCAATAATCAGGATGAATTAGCATCTCTATTTTAGTTCTCACAATCTTCTTCCTAGGAACTCCAATGTACAGTTATCAAACACAAAGAAATCACATCAAAGGAAAAGATGTTAATGTGATTTTTTTTAGATTAAATTATCCACCGCCTGGTTAGTAATTAGAAAATGAATATATTACCAATAGCTGCTGGCACAAAGTAACTGTGTGATTATTAAGGCTTCCCTCAACCTGAGTGATACAGCTTACCTTGGAGAGATACAGACTAGTAATATCCTGGTACTCAAAGCCATGTGTGATAATAGAATGGCCATTCCTGACGGACATCAACAGTTTGGTTGAACACAGTGAACAATTGTGGTGACACATCATGACATGAAGGCAAATGTGAAACCATGACTCCTGGATCCTTTTAAAAAAATCTCATTTATTTATTTATGCACATTTATAATCCCAGTATTGAGACAGGAGAGTCACCCAGTCAAGGTCAGCCTGAGTCACGTCGTGAGACCCTGTCTCAAAACAAACGAGAGAGAGAGAGAGAGAGAGAGAGAGAGAGAAATTATAGCAACAAAATCACTCATGTTCTGCTACTCAACAGCACGAAGGAACTAAGCTAAATTCCAAATTTAAGTTGTGCTCCCTCTGCGCCAGGTGAAGATGCTGATGGGAAAGGCTAGGTCATCTAGACACCAAATGCTTTAATACACAAGCATACCCAGCTTCCATAAAACTGAAGTCCCTGGTTGCAGGCTCACTCGCTAAGACCCCTGAGCATCGTTAGAAAGCCTCTTGCGTGAACAGGGAAACATCTGCCTTTGTGTGTTTCTTTGGGACCGAATGGCTGCCGGACCAGGTGGGACAGACTCCTGTCAACAGAAAGTGAGGCACATCAGAGTACATTTACCAAGTAATGCTGGGGACCCCCTGTGAATATTCCTCACAGCAATGCTCATGAATAAACCTTCAGTTTGAAAAATAAATGTGCGGTGACATAGGTCATCTTAGTCATATTTTTGAATAATTCCTATATATAAATTTTTAAAATCATTGTGTGTGTGTGTGTGTGTGTGTGTGTGTGTGTGTGTGTGTGTGTGGGTGCCTGCAAGCATCATAGTCAGCAGGGAAATGACCCAGGTGAGGTACAAATGAACCTTGCAGAGGGTAACTCTGGGGTCAGCTCTCTCCTTCCATCTTGAAAAGCACCTTTAAGTGGTTGAGGAAACCCTCTGGCCACCAACATTGTTGAGTATTTTAACCAAAAAAAAATGTGTTTTAAAAAATGTATTTCCTAATGTTATGTACATGGGTGTTTTGTGTGCATGCGCATCTATCTGCAGACTGAGAAGAGGGCATGGCATCCCATGGAACCACAGTGACGGAAGCTTGGGAGCTACCATGTGAGAGTTGGGAATTGAACCCAGGACCTCTGCAAAAGCAGCCAGTGCTCTCTTGCTGGGGTATCTCTCTAGCCCTAACAAAAAGTATTTTTTTAAAAAAAGTTCATCTCCATCTGCAAATCTTCACAGAAAAAGGTAGTGGTAGAGGAAACAAACCCTGAAATAAAAATAACAAATGTAGCCCTCATGGTGCATGCCTGCAATCCCAGAAACTGGGAAGCTTAAAAAAGAGTATTGCTGAGATCAGTAGAGGGTAGCCTGGGCTACTGTGGGGCTGCCGAAAACGAAAATTGAAATTTTAGGAACTCTAAAAACAATTATTTTATTTTTCTTTCTGCATTTGCTTTAGCCACATTGCATATGTTAAGTGTTTTTCTTTTCTTAATGATACTAAGTAGTGGTAGTATTGGGTGCTAAGAGTCTAAAAGCGTTTGTTTCATGGCAGCAAAGTATCAACAGTCCTAGGTCACACCCTAAGGGGAGTGTCTGGAGGAGCTGGAGCCACTTGTGCTGCAGAAGAGAGCTGAGCAGCTGAGCGACTGAGCCACTGCAGAGTGAGGACCGTGGAGACAGGCCACAATTTTCCAGGAGTGGAAAACTCACAGTGACAGACAGGACTGGTCTGCATGCACCTGCCTGACTCCATCTTTTGTTCAGCCAAGGTGATTTCTATCAAAATAATGTCTAATGGCATTTAGAAATTTTAAATGCTGTATTTAAAGAAGCCATAGTAAAAAATCCAAGGTTCAGGTGTCAGTGGTATGGACTCTGGGGGGCCCACTGTTGGTAGGACAGACTTAAGATGACTAATTTTGATAGCAGCAGATCATGGGGGAGTCCAGCCCTAACTGATACATCTATATCTCCTACAGTTCCTGCATCTAACGCTCAGGAAACATCCCTAAAGAGGGGCTGGAATACCAGGAAGTCTGCTCCGAAACAGTCTTTCTTAGAAATGACTGTTTAAATGAGACTAGAACAATTGGCATTATCAATGGACATGTAAAAATGGAAAGAAAGGAAAATTTGAGGGTCTCACCTGTAGACAAAGAAATATAGGCAACTAATGCATGCTGGAGGAGAACTAGCCTCTCCAAGGATGAGCCCTCCTATTCACTATTCACAGAGTGCTCGGTCTTGTAACTATATGCACATCAATAACAATGGACTCGATTGTTACACACAACACACACATATACACATATGTAACAATAATGAAAGAAAAAGAGGTATCAAGTTGAGAACTTGAGTGTGGAGGTGAGAACATCGGAAAGATTCAAAGGAGTGTAGCTGAGGGGGGGACTGGAGGGAGAAAATTGGGGAAAAACAAAGTAATTCTATTTTAATTAAAAACATATTAAAGAAAAAAAGAAAATGCCACCACCGCATCATCCTGTGTATTCGGGTCATTCTTTTTTCTCTTTCTTTCTTTCTTCCTTCCTTCCTTCCTTCCTTCCTTCCTTTCTTCCTTTTTTCCTTTCTTCTTTTCCTTCTTTCTTTGTTTATTTGTTTGGTGTTTTATTTATTAGGTGGGGGATCGAGATTATTGATGTATGCTCCTGTAAACAAGAGGTGGAGGCAGGAAGGGCAAGAATGTAAGGTCATCCTCGGTAATAAAAAGAGTATGATACCTTGCTTACAAGGTCCCTGTCTCAGGGAGGGGGAGGGGGGATGACAAATAGCCCAATTTATTTCATCACTTAAGACTATTCATAATTAGCTCGAATGTAACTTGACTCACCATATTTTCTAATGATGTGTCCATTTCCTCTATTCGAACTCACCTGTTAGGATTAGTGTCCTTTATAGAAGCCTTTTGTCCTCTTGGCGTCCATCCCGCGTCCATCTTCTCAGAGTTTTAAAAGTCTGTTCTCTGTTTCCTCAGATATTTTAGTTTCTCAGACTCCGCCACATCCACCTGATTAACGTGTGTGATCCAGGTCTTTTGAGCTGTGAGAAATTTTCCTTTCCAATGGGGCAACCTTTAAATGGACTTGAAAAATAACATTCTCAAGGCTCATAGGACTTTATACACACAGACTGTATCCATCCCGCCCCTGTAAGGCCCTTCCCACCCCACAGTACGCGTGCACCAGATCTGCTGCCCGCACAGACGTCTGAAACACAGTTATCTCCAAACTCGCAGCACACGGTTCTTGTTAGCGAGTGGTCACTGCAGCGGGACAATTCAGGAAGAAGCGGCAGAAAGGGGAGGTGAAAAAATACCAACCACGAAGGGATTCGAACCCTCAATCTTCTGATCCGAAGTCAGACGCCTTATCCATTAGGCCACGTGGTCCTACGGCATCTTAAGGGTGAAAAAGTGTAACAAATGGCTAGAATGTGAGCAGTCGGCTGGCTCTGTACAGTCTTTAGTTTTAGCTGAACCGCACATTCTTTGTGGTGAACATGATCCCAAAGACGCAATTGATATCCTAAAAGTTTAAGTCACACCTTGGACGTAGCACAGCAGCAAGTAAAATGCAGATCTCCTGCCGTTAATCTCAGCACTCTGGAAGCAGAGGCGGGCGGGTTTCTGGCAGGTAGGACCATCTATGTTGACAAAACTTAGTGTTTTTCAGGACAGCCAGGGTTACAAAAAGAGACTCTGCCTCAAAACAAACAAACAAACAAACAAAATCACAACAACCACCTCCCCCCAAAAGAATATATTTCAGATTTCTCCAAACACCCCAAAGTGTGTATCACTCCACTTGCCTCTCAACTGATAAGGGTTTTAGTAAAGAAATAGGAATTTAGTAAAGAAAAAAAAAATTTCATCATCCCTCTCTAATCTTTGCTCCACGTGGTTGGCCAGTTCAGTCAGATCTGAGACCCTCTGGGAATAAGTGATAATCCCGTAAAGGGAGAAGAAAGACCCTCCCTGTAACCCTGCCCTGCGCGCCTGTCCCCAGCCCACCGCGCAGTCGGTAAACCTTGCTAGGCGTTCTCCAGTGTGACCCCCTAGAGAGGGAGTAGAGTGTAGCGGTTGATCCTTTGTCAACTTGCCACTCAGAATCGCGGACGTAGGGAGCCTCACCCGAGGAATAATTCTGATTGCCTTAAATGATGTGGAAAGACTCTCCCTGAATATGATAGCAGCACGCCTCAAAAACAAAAACAAAATAAATAAACAAACCTACTAGGTAGAAGGGAGATTATTCACCGTGGCTGGTTTCGTTCAGTGTTTCCGGGCTCCCATCCTTGACCTAAGGACCACGAATTCTCTAGGTTTTCCGTGCCAGGGTGTGACTGCTGAGGTTCCCAGCCCCGTGGGCTCTCCGAAGTGAGACTGACACCGTGGGACCGCACCCCCACGGAAGCCCTCAGCTTCCAAGCTGATATATATGCGTGTGTGTGTGTGTGTGTGTGTGTGTGTGTGTGTGTGTGTGTGTGTGTGTGTGTATTCATCCTATCCGTTCTGATCCCCAGAGAAATCTAACACAGACCCTTGTCCTGGACTGCCAGTCACGTTGCTTCCGAAGGTTCCAGCTGCCAAACTGCACCGGGAAACACCATGCCATTTCTTTCCTCAGCCATGCTGAGATTCCAGTCATCTGGGACTCATTTCCCCAACTTTGGAAGTGTGGAAGAAACCTGATTTTCTAAAAAGCTTGACCAATCGGAGACCGCCTCCTCTGACTCTGCGGTTTCTTTCCCTTGCGCTCTAGGAAAGCGAGGTCTAACAACCTCTGATCGTGGGCCACCTTAGTGGCCCACAGAGCTTGACAAGGGTCATTGTACAACCAGGATCCAGACTTACTCTTACCTAAAAACATGATAATTTTTAATTGATTTTATTGAGCTATACATTTTTCTCTGCACCCTTTCCTTCCTCTCCTCTCCCCTTCAGCCCTCTCCCATGGTTCCCATGCTCCCAATTTACTCAGGAGATCTTGTCTTTTTCTATTTCCCATGTAGATTAGATCCGTGTATGTCTCTCTTAGGGTCCTCATTGTTGTCTAGGTTCTCTGGAATTGTGAATTGTAGACTGGTTTTCTTTGCTTTATGTCTAAAAGCCATTTATGAGTGAGTACATATTTGTCTTTCTGAGTCTGGGTTATCTCACTCAATATGATGTTTTCTAGCTCCATCCATTTGCCTGCAAATTTCAATATGTCATTTTTTTTCCTGCTGTGTAGTACTCCATTGTGTAAATGTACCACATCTTCTTTATCTATTCTTTAGTTGAGGGGCATTTAGGTTGTTTCCAGGTTCTGGCTATGACAAACAAAGCTGCCATAAACATAGTTGAGGACATGTTCTTATGGCATGGTTGAGCATCCTTTGGAAATATACTCAAAAGTGGTATTCCTGGGTCTTGAGGAAGGTTGTTTCTTAATTTTCTGAGAAATAGCCACACTGAGGCAGGAGATTTCTGTGAGTTCAAGTCCAGCCAGGGCTACACAGAGAACCCCTGGCTCCACAAACAAATAAACAAACAAACAAACAAAATAAGGATTTTTTTAAAAAAATGACAATGTAGCCCTGGCTGTCCTGGAACTCACTTTGTAGACTCATAGAGCTCCTCCAGCCTCTGCCTCCCTCCCTAGTGCTGGAATTGAAGGCGTGAGCCACCACCGCCCGACTGAAACACTTAAAGCATCCCTGCTAAGGACAGTCTCTGGACTCTTAAGCACGGAAACCTGAGCTGAAACAGGGAAGACAAGGGGGCGGGAAGCCAAATGGGTAGAAGTGGGCTCCCCTCGCCGACTGATTCAGAAGTTTTGAAGGATCCCTTCTGTACTTGCGACCCCTTCTGCACCGGCGCTGAACCAGTAGTTTACACTAAGCATTCCTCAATCCCCAAGCGTCATCAAGACTTAGACCCAAACCCGCTACTGAATCGCAAAGCAAGAAAAAAAAAAAAAAAAACTGAAAGAAACTGTGAGGAGGTGGACGAGAAAGAGGCTGCCTTTAACCCTGAAGGCAGAAAACACAGAGACAGGAGGCATCAAATCGCTCGCTCACTCACTCAACGAACAACCGGAGCTCTCTGCTTAAGGAGCAGAAGCCTCCGAACTGGGCAGCAGAAGGTGCTCTTTCCAAATTGTTATAACTGACCATCGGTCAGAGTTCCCTCAAATCTGCTCGAGTCTCCAAGTCCCACAGCAACTTCCAGGCTGGGCGAAGCCTTTTCTAGTTTTGGAACATCAGTTGCGGTGCCCCGTGCCCCTCCCTCCCACTGCCGGGCCACTGTGCGCCCAGAGCGCACGTGCAAACCAGCGCTCCTAAAAAGGATCTTGGTGCTCGGTTCCCCTTTTATTTTTTGTCTCCTATTCATTTGTTGCTAAAGAGAGGTGTAGCGAAGTCTGGGTTCTGTTATCCCGCCAATCTCAAGAAGGCGAACCGCTCCTTTGAAAGGTTCAGGAAGAAAAGGATGCTCGGCAGGCCCCACTGGGATTCGAACCCAGGATCTCCTGTTTACAAGACAGGCGCTTTAACCAACTAAGCCATGGAGCCAACTGCGATGTATGCTTCTCCAATAAACCACTATTTAATGTCTGACAGTCACTTTGTTCATTTTTTTTTTTTTGAAATAATTTAAATGTATTTTTAGGGTTTTTTTTTCTTATTATAGATTTAATTTTAATTTATTGTGTATTATCCACGTAGAATGCCCTTGAAAAGACCAAGAATATCAACTGCTTATAAAAACACTCAGCCTTCATCACTTCCAGCCCCACAGGGCCCCTGCTCCCACAGAGCAAGTCCCCGGAAAGGTGGAACGCGGTACAGGACACTTTCCAACCCGGCAGAAGCCCACTCTCTGACTTCTGAATCCTCATACCACTTCTGCTGCGAATCCCGGTGTCGGGAGTATATTTACCCTACTCTTGTTTTCCATCTTTCCCTTTTGACCCCGGCTGTTTACTTGCTTAGCTAATAATTTTGTTTTGTTTTGTTTGAAATAAGTTCTCACTTTCGCCTCCAATTCAGGACAATTCTCCTGTCTCAGCGTTGTGAGTTCTGGGGCTAGGGTGTGAGCTGTCATCTTCTTTAAATGTTGGGGGGAGGTGGCGAGGAGGAGGCGGAAATCCTCAATAAATAAATAAATTAATAAAAAATAAATAAAAGTCAAAAAAAACAAAATCAAAAAAAATGTTGGGGGGAAATCAGCCAGTTATTTATTTAAATACTGATGTATCTTTTCATTTTAAAATCCCCCCTTTACTCCTACTGTCCTTTATTAGGACAATCAATGTATAGGAAGGCCACATTTTCAGAATTAGGAGCAGACCATAAAGTTTTATACACACACACACACACTTTAAAGTGGTCTCCAGAGTGACCCAAAACGTTGCTCTCAGCAGGGCAGAGTGAGGATACTCTGTGGTTTCCATCCAACACTACTGTATTAATTCTGTTTACATTTCATTACCCCAGCCTGAGTCCAACGGGCTCAGCCTACGGCTGTGCAGTGGGCAGAGGAATCTCACCCAGGAAGTGACAGCTGATAATTTCTTCTGGTAATGGTTTACTCCAGTGAACAGCCAGTCATTCTGTTTGCAAAACTCAGAGAGATGCTTGGCTCATTTTTCTTTTTGTTGTTCCTCTCCCTCTCTATGTTGAAAATGTTGGGGTTTATGGCTTTAAACTTGTAGGTTTGAATACATGAACTATTGATTGCATCTATCCTGTAAAGGAAAATTGAATTCTGCAGAGGGTGGTGTTGTACATCTATAATATCCATCTATAATTGCAGCAATCAGGAAGCTGAGACAGGAATATGGTACCAATCCAGCCTTGGGTACTCAGGGAGCTCCAGTCCAGCCTGGGTTAAGAGAACCTGTCAAAAAGAGGACAGAAGAAAGAAGGGGGTAGGGGGAGGAAGCGAGGAGCGAGATGGCTGTGAGCACTGTGGGAAATTCCATCAATATAATCTACGGTAGGCACTGCATGTACTAAGAGGAGTAATAGAGAAGGGAACCGTGGAGGTGCAGCCCATGAAGAGGGATGAATGAAAGGTGCTCTTGAGAGCCGGGCTAACGGGGCGGTGGGGGGGGGGGGGAATTAGGGAGAAATGATGTTGATTTTGGAGGAAAGAAAAACAGAAAGGGGTATGGATATCAGATACCATCTTGAGCTACCACAAGAGCTCCGAGGCAGGAAGCCATGTGAGTAGAGGAATGAAAGTTAACCTGTCACTTGTGCTGCTGAGGGCAGACTGCAGGAGGTTGCCTTGGTTGGCTTATGATGTCATAGCCAAAAGAATGCGCTGGGTGGCATATAAAGAAGGAACATATCCACAGTTCTGGAGGCTGCCAAGTCCACATACAATAACGCCGCATTATTCCCGACACACTCTTATGGCCCACATGCGATTTCCCACGCGTGTTACTTTACTTAAGATTCTGTTTTAAACTCAGATTTCCCTTCATTCTCTTCCGGCTTCTGTGAGGATAGATGGGATCTCACTCTGTAGCCCTGTGGCAGTTTTTCAACCACTTCAGCAGAAACACAACTGGAAAACTACTTTCCCAAGACTAACAAATAAGCAACCTAATTGAGACCAAGCCGCTGATCTCCTTGGTGCTGAGGAGTCACAACAGCAGAAATAAGATACGTTCAGAGCTCCTTCTCTGAGTAAGTTTGCTGTTGTCAAATCCCTCATGAGGTTTCTGAAAAACAATTTATTCTGCCATAAATCACTTACTGTGGGCTGTTTCCTTTATCTCTATTCAAACATCTCTTTGCCACACTATGAGAGCTTGTGTATAAGGTTAGTTTCATCTCTTTTGCTTTGGAATTCTCCCCTCTTCTATCCACTCTCTGAGCAGGTAACCGAATTCTTCAGCTTTCCTCTGTTACTTCTTCTTCCATGATATTTCTTTTCCTTACCTGCTTGGTTTGGGGATAATTCCTGTCATATCTGAACAAAAGATTAACTTATCCATTTACATTTTAATCACTGAAATTATATAACAGAACGTAAGCGAGTCACTTAAACAGCAGTGCATGAGATACCCTTGCAGCCTTCACCCATCCTCTGAGCAGAACATGAACTTAGTGACTCTGCCAGTGGCCATCCCTTTTCCTCTTCTACTCAGGCAAGCCAAGTCCTCTTCAAAATCCTGCAGTTGCATTTTGAGCACGCTCTCTTTATGTTTCCATTCTATACTATCTCTAATTTATGCTGCTTTTTCTCACCATTTGTGGGTTTTATCTGAAGGGAACAGTACTTGTGTAGTCTTCTACAACCTGACTTTAAAATTTAATATACCAAGCCGAGTGGTGGTGGCACGTGCCTTTATTCCCAGTACTGGGGAGGCAGAGGCAGGCATATTTCTGTGCGTTCGAGGTCAGCCTGGTCTACTAAGAACAAGTTCTGGGACAGGTTCCAAAGCTACAGAGAAAACCTGTCTTGAAAAAAAGGAAAAAAAAAACCACCATAAACAAAAGCAACTTGAGGAGGAAATGGTTCATTTTATTTTACACCTCCAGGTAACAGTCCATTACTGAGGGAATTCAGGCAGGAACCTGGAGGCAGGAACTTCAAGGTCAATGAGAAATGCTGCTTGCGGGTTTGCTCCTCACGTCTTGCTCATCCTGTTTTCTTTCTTTCTTTCTTTCTTTCTTTCTTTCTTTCTTTCTTTCTTTCTTTTTTTTTTTTGAGTATGAGTCCCCTAGTGCTGTGTGCCACATAAAGTAGAAGCAGGCTGGCCAAAATATGTTCCTGCAAAATTTGATCTCTTAAAAAAAAGTCTTGAAGAAACACCTTGTATTCATACCAACTACTCAACTTGTTTGCCTTGTCAAATTTTCTTAGCTAAGGCAGAAGAAAACAATGTGTTTTACAAAATGTAAGATCTAATGTAAGAAACTCATCAACTAGTTCTCTAAAACTGACCCACAACACCCAAGGGAAAGAGCTCGTGCCCGCCTGGCATTGGTAGACTTGGGAAATTCAAAATTAAACCATTATCCATGTAACACAGGATCGTGAGAATGTTTCTATGATCTATCACACAGATGACATCATAGTACATTATCTTCTCCCTCTCACCTTCCTCTCTTTTGAGACATGGAACAACTCAGCCTGGCTTCACGTTTGAGATCTTCCTGCCTCAGCATCCAAGTACTGACACACCACCAGGCTCAGCTATCATTTCTCAATACACTTTCTGACTTTACGGATTGTAAACACTATCACTGCTTGCCCTGCTGCCTCTAACAATGCATCTCTGGCTAACCTGGAACTCAAGACTGGCTGGCCTTGAACATGTGGTCATCCCACTGCCTCAGCCTCCAGAGTGCTGGAGTAAACCATCATGCACAGTTTACTGTTTATTATTTTTTTTTATCATTTCTCTCCAAACAGTTTGCAACGTCAGTGTTTTTCTTCTTTTACACTCATCATTAAAAATTTATCACTGCCATGTTTCTGTAGCACATTCAAATCCCTCTATGCCCCATTTTCTTTCTTTCTTTCTTTCTTTCTTTCTTTCTTTCTTTCTTTCTTTCTTTCTTTCTTTAAGATTTCTGTCTCTTCCCTGCCACCGCCTCCCATTTCCCTCCCCCTCCCCCAATCAAGTCCCCCTCCCTCATCAGCTCAAAGAGCAATCAGGGTTCCCTGCCCTGTGGGAAGTCCAAGGACCACCCACCTCCATCCAGGTCTAGTAAGGTGAGCATCCAACCTGCCTAGGCTCCCACAAAGCCAGTACGTGCAGTAGGATCAGAAACCCATTGCCATTGTTCTTGAGTTCTCAGTAGTCCTCATTGTCCGCTATGTTCAGCGAGTCCTGTTTTATCTCAGGCCTTTTCAAACCCAGGCCAGCTGGCCTTGGTGAGTTCCCAATAGAACATCCCCATTGTCTCAGTGTGTGGGTGTACCCCTCGCGGTCCTGAGTTCCTTGCTCGTGCTCCCCCTCCTTCTGCTCCTGATTTGGACCTTGAGATTTCTGTCCGGTGCTCCAATGTGGGTCTCTGTCTCTGTCTCCTTTCATCGCCTGATGAAGGTTAATATTCAGGAGGATGCCTATATGTTTTTCTTTGGGTTCTCCTTCTTATTTAGCTTCTCTAGGATCACTAAATATAGGCTCAATGTCCTTTATTTATGGCTAGAAACCAAATATGAGTGAGTACATCCCATGTTCTTCTTTTTGGGTCTGGCTTACCTCACTCAGGATAGTGTTTTCTATTTCCATCCATTTGCATGCAAGAAGTCCTTGTTTTTTACTGCTGAGTAGTACTCTAATATGTATATATTCCATTCTTTCTTCATCCATTCTTCCATTGAAAGGCATCTAGGTTGTTTCCAGGTTCTGGCTATTACAAACAATGCTGCTATGAACATAGTTGAGCATATACTTTTGTTGTATGATAGGGCCTCTCTTGGGTATATTCCCAAGAGTGGTATTGCTGGGTCCAGGGGTAGGTTGATCCCGAATTTCCCGAGAAACTGCCACACTGCTTTCCAGAGTGGTTGCACAAGTTTGCATTCCCACCAGCAAGGGATGAGTGTACCCCTTTCTCCACAATCTCTCCAGCAAAGGCTATCATTGGTGTTTTTTATTTTAGCCATTCTGACAGGTGTAAGATGGTATCTTAAAATTGTCTTGATTTGCATTTCCCTGATCGCTAAGGAAGTTGAGCATGACCTTAAGTGTCTTTTGGCCATTTGAACTTCATCTGTTGAGAATTCTCTGTTCAGCTCAGTGCCCCATTTTATAGTTGGGTTGGTTAGCCTTTTATGGTCTAGTTTCTTGAGTTCTTTATATATTTTGGAGATCAGACCTTTGTCAGTTGTGGGGTTGGTGAAGATCTCCTCCCAGTCAGTGGGTTGCCTTTTTGTTTTAGTGACAGTGTCCTTTGCTTTACAGAAGCATCTCAGTCTCAGGAGGTACCATTTATTCAATAAGCCCCTTAATGTTTGTGCCGCTGGGGTTATACTATGTCCCATTTTCTAAGATATAAAGCAATTTAGCAAAAACTGCACAAATTGGAAGGTATTCACACAATAGTAACTCCTAAACACAGACCATTTCCAAGTAGAGGAAAGATGACAGGAGGAACTGCCACTAGCCACTACGTGTTGTTCAGTATGTTTTTACATCTTGTTGGTTTTGGCTGCAGATGTTTTGAATTTAGTCTCCTTTATTTCAACATTCATGGAGAATGAATGCCTGAGCTGGAACAATTTTAGCAGTACATTGACTCATTTTAGAATTAGACAAATTTCATATTAAAGATTTAACATTCCAGAAACACATGTCTTAACATACCAGATTATACACATTAAGAATTCACTCAAAAATATTTCAAACAAGTGCCTGGATAATATCATTACAGAAATGTAAAGGTATCTGGAAATATACATAATGTTCTTAAATTATTGGTATAGAAGGCAAATATACTGGAAGAGGTGATACAAGAAGCTGGCAAGAAGGCTCAGCCAGTCAAGGAGTTTGGTGATGCACATTGACATTCCTAGGACCCACATGACAGAAGAACAAAACAAATCCTGCTGCTTTCCCTCAGAGACAAGCACCATGGCAGATGTGCACATACGCATACTCCAAATGCTAAATAAAATTTAAAATAATAATAATAACAACTTTAGCATAATTCTAAAACTTCTCAAACAACTTCACATATCAACAATTTTAGGTCCTGAATCAACCCTCTGCAATCATGCACTTAATGTTGTCATTGTACAGATGACATTAAGGTACTCCAAAAGGTCCAACAGTCCCAAGGTTACCTTGATAATTAAAGCCAAAGCCTGTCACACAATGAAGCCAAATTTGTAACTTTTTGTTTCTTCATAATATTCAGTATAGTAGGCTACTTTTCCTTTTTGTCTTTCTTTGAAGGTATCTGTAGCACAATTAATAAAAACCCAGGGACAGCTATTGGGGTTCAAACTGAAGATCAGAAAAGCAAAACAGCCAGCCACTGGCTCTATCTCAGTCCCAAATGGCGATCCTGCCTCCAGGAATCTCAGGATGAGACTGTTCAAGAGCTGTCTTCACCAGTCTTATATTCCTCTCTAGTGCTGGCAATAAAGGCGTGCACCATGACTAACCAGTTTCTATGGCAAACTAGTGTGGATACTGGAATTAAAGGTGTGTGTCACCCACTGCCTGGTCTCTCAGGATGACCGATGTGAATGCTTTACTCTCTGAACTTCAGGCAAGCTTTATTTATTAAAATACAAATGAAATATGACTACAGGTACCCACTGAATTCTTCTGCTGAATTATTTTTCTGTATGATAAAAGTAGTTGGCATCAGATGAAGAAATAGGTGCCTAAAACACAACTAATGAGGCTACAGTTCATCAGACGTTCATTAACATCATACACCCCCCCCCACCTCTGTTGCACCTCTGCCCTCATCCCTATCACCTAAACCGAACATAGCAGATTGTCAGGGCATTAGTAGACCACAGTTTTCTTTTTCCTAGTACTGTATATCAGACATGAAGAACTGTAAAACCAGTCCATTCTCTGCATTTACAGATGAGAAACCCAATTTCGCCTATGAGCAGATATCTGGGAGCCTGGCTCCAGAAAACTAACAAAGTCTGCCTGTGAGACAAGATAGAGACACTGAAGACTAAGGGAACTTGAGAAGGGAAAGGAAGCGTTTACCCAGGCATCTGGTTAAAGTCTCTCACCAGCTGAGAATCAAGATTTCTACAATTGCCAGGCTGTGGTGGTGCATGCCTTTAATGCCAGCACTCTGGATGAAGACAGAGCTTGTTCTCTGTGAGTTCGAGGCCAGCCTAGTCTACAGAGCAAGTTCTGGAACAAGCCCCAAATCTACAAAGAGAAAACCTTGTCTCAAACAACTGAAAAAAAAATTCTACAATTAACACCTGATTAAGGCCTTTCTCCTTCCTGACTATAAACCTGCAGATTTAGGAATTCTCATTAGAAATTCTCATAAAGAAGGTGAAGTCCCAGAGGCTCCTAATTGTGTCGTATCAGATTATAATCAGATTATATCAGATTATAATATATATATTATATCAGATTATAATCCCATCTGAGGCATCTCCAGAGCCACCCTATAATTTGATGTGAAAGACATTCAAAATGGGATGTACAGCTAGCACAGGCACTGTGTGACACACACTCTGGCCCCCAGAACCCAGAAGCCATGCTCTAGAGCCTAGAGTCTAAACTGTCTCACTGTGTTTCTTAGAATCTCTTTCTCTTAACCCCATGCATAAAACTCTAGGTTTGAAATATGTGCTGATGAGATAAACTGTAATTAGTTTTTGTACCTGCATCATTCCAGACCCTCCACATCACTGAAGTTCTATTTGACCCATCTGCCTTGGCAGATACAGCTTCTTTCCAGGAATTCCCCTGCACACTGTACATTACACTTCAACAACAACAGTCTTATTTGTTTAAACATATCCCTGTTCCCAAACTTCCAAGCTGATGTGGGATTCCCTTCTGTATGCTGCCATTGGATAATGAAGAAATTCTTTGGCCTATGGCAGGACAGAATATAGCAAGGCGGAAATCTAAGCAGAGACAGAGAAGCAAAGAAGGTAGAGTCAGAGAGAAGCCATGTAGCTGTTGAAGGAAGAAGATGCCAGAACATTACCAGTAAACCATGAACCTCATGGCAAAATAGAAAATATTAGAAATGGTTAGTTTAAGATGTAAGAGCTAGCTAGGAGTATACCTGAGCCATTGGCTGAGTGGTGTTAGAATTAATACACTTTTGTGTGATTATTCAGGTCTGGGTGGCCAGGAAACAGAGGCAAACTCTCTGCTTACACCAAGCCATCAAGTACCATGCACAACTGTCCTGTTCTCTCTATGGGCAGTCAAATAGATCTGTGTTATTCCAGCCTTCTTGGATTGCAAACTGCTATTCTTAGACAGGCTTAAATCATTCCCAGATAATTTTTAGAGAAAAAACTGCAAACATAGATTTTTTTAATTTGATTTTTGATGTGTGTGTGTGTGTGTGTGTGTGTGTGTGTGTGTGTGTGTGTGTGTTCCTGTCTACATTTCTGAATATGTACCACATGTGTGCACTGACCCTGGAGACCAGAAGAGGGAGTCAGAAGCCCTGGTTCTGGAGGTGCTAGGGTGCTCATTGTTGCAGGGTCTGAGAACTGAACCCCAGATGTCCACAGGAGTAGCCATTGTTTTTAACTGCTCAACCCTCCCTCCTGCACAGGGAGATTATTTTTATAAACATTGTCAAATCACACGATAGAATGAGTGTTAAACACTTTTTCTCATGAGTGTTAACCGTCAAAATTTCTTTTTCAAGGGGCCTTTTCCATGGTTTTATCAGAGGTTCCTCTATGTAAAATGTGTTTTTGTCAAATTTGCAAAAGTATATGTTATAATGAAAATTATCTGAGACTCATTAGGAAATCTTTGCTCTAGTTTTACCCCATACATCACACAAGCTTTTCAATGACCATGTCTAATTTTGGGTTGGTGACTCTCACTTCTCTTACAAACATCCTAAATTGCATGATACAGGGCCTCATAAATCTAAGTCTACCCCTGTTGTCTTCTCCAGTCTAAGCTCTCAATAGCAGAGAGAGAGGGAGAGAGAGAGGGGGGGGGGGAATCAAAATTGAAGTTTAACCTATCTTTTCCAAAGTTCAGTTTATACAAAGTTCCACAACTATGGTTACATATTCATAACTTTTTGTCGGTCCCATGGTGTAATGGTTAGCACTCTGGACTTTGAATCCAGCGATCCGAGTTCAAATCTCGGTGGGACCTTATGAAGGCTCTTTTGTAAAGACCTTTCATAATTTTCAGCCTGGCATCATATGTGGAAAAACTTGTTCTTCTACACCATGTGACACTGGACTCTGAAAACACAGACACAGAGGTAACAAGACATAGAGAAAACCTCCTTTCTAGGTAGAGACACCCCAACAGCTAGGAGAGAACTCCCTTCCTGTGACTGCCTGTGACCTCCTCAGCCCCACCCTGCTTGCTTCTGAATCTCATATTTCTCTTTGTCTTTTTCCTGATTTGTGTCCTGGCACTGCAAGAAAAAGATCATCTCCCACGGGCTGGAACAACAAAGTAGCTGTCTCTGCCAGGACCACAGGCCTGGCCCTGAAACTGAGCCCCTTTCCCGGGTCCGGCAGTCCAAGATGCTGCTTTGACAGCATCCCTTCCAAACACACTGGTGAACAAACACCTCATGGCATCCCTTAGCAAACATTCTCCGGGGAAAACAACAGCCTGAACCTGCAATGTAGACTAGGAATGAGCTGATAGACAGTGTTATGATTTGCTGGCCTGGTTTGTCACCTGGGTACCCCGTCCCATGAATAAATAAGCCCCGCCCTCCAGCCCCTCCCCTTTTGCCTAGGAAAGCAGATATAGACCTCATCCAGCCTGTGCTCTATCTCTTTCCATCCCTCTTCTGAAGAGGTGGCTGCTCTCTCTCTCTCTCTCTCTCTCTCTCTCTCTCTCTCTCTCTCTCTCTCTCTTTCTCCCTCCCTCCCTCCCTCCCTCTTTGTCTCTTTGTCTCTCTTCCAGCTCTCACTTCTGGCTGCAAGATTTGTTTCCTGTTTCCCATTCAGGCAGAGCACTGTGATCTTGTACAGTGATCTGTGAGTCTACTCCTAAATAAATAACACTTTATTATACATAATTCTGAATTAGTGTGAGATTATTTTGTAACTTTCACCATCACCTGGTGCCCAAACATGAGGGACTAGTCCACTCTTTTTGGTATCAGTTTGCCAGCCACATGGTGCATTGGGCACTGACTTTTCTGCCATCAGCTCCAGCTAGCACTAAGATGCAACAGGCTGCTGTTCAGTGATTCCCAGCTCACAACGCAGACACTACTGCTCAGTGCATTACATGACAGCCCACACGCTGCTGCCAGAAATCCCTGTGGCAGACATGGTCCACAACTCACACTGATGGAAAACTTTCTGTTTTCTCTTTATCCTGCTCCCAACCCTTGGAACCATTTGATCACATTACTAACTGCTCATAATTTGTTAAACAACGCATATTTTTTCAGTACCTAAGTAAGCAACACATGCCGTTCACTGCTGATAACATCCCTCATCCATGAGACTGCAACTGCACATATGCTGGCCGATAACTATTATGACACCTACTCCAGTTCATTGCAATTGGCTTACAACAGGTAAAATCTGAAAAACTGCAAACGTTACTGATTAACATAACTATCCAGGAGTTCAATAATTATTTTGCTTAAACTATGAATGATATTCTACAAGGCTTAAGTGATTTCCCTTCTACAAACCTTTATTTGATTCTAGAAATTAGTTTTGTTTTTCATATTATCCCATTAAGAAATGGTTTGATAATAAAACCAAGGATGAGGCTGTTTTAGAAACAGTACAGTCTTCACAGATTAAGAATGGACAGCTAATTGAGAAGATCTCTACTATGGGGAAAGATAGCATCAATTTGACAGAATTATCTGAAAGAATTTGTGCTGTTGAATTTAACAATCAGAATCTGTTGAAAACATATGATTAAGGGATAACATGTCTCTCCAGGAAGGTAATAAGCACACCATCAAAATTACGTCCAAGGATAAGATGTTATCTTTACGGAACAAGTTTCATACCTTGGAATCCTCAGTGAGGGCATTAGAACAGAACACTGGACAGGAGATTCAGACTTTACAAAAGGCAGTGGTCAAAAGAATCGAAAAGATTAAGGAATTTATTAAAATTGATGAGCAGGAACAAAAGGAACAAGGACAGGTTTTAGCCTCATCAGTATGTGCCAGACCCCGAGACGACTTACACAGAGTTTTAACTTCATATCCAGTAATTTCCTCTGAAAGACCATCTGGCACAAAGTACCCTAAGTTAGTTAAAGAATATACATGGGAACAAATACATATGAGCTATGTAAAAGAAAATAAACAAGTGATGGTTTCTTATGGGCTACATTCAACTTTTGTCAGGGAAATGGTGAAAACATGAGCTCCAAGCACTAAGGCAACCCCACACAATTGGCTTCAATTAATCTCAGCGGTCCTAGAAAATGAACCTCAGTTGCCTTGGAAGTGTTATTGGAGAGAATAGCCAAAAAAATTTAGAACAACAGGGAAATGCCAAAGGATTTAAGAATTCCCAAAATCAAATTCTTGGTGAGAGAAATAGAGTGAATGTTTGTAAGTTATTCTTTATGGATAATTTAAATTGTTATAGATTTTTGTCTATTTATAAAGGTTCAAATTATATTTATTATATTGAATATGTTCCTATTTCTGTTAAAAATATATGCACACCTATGCAAAGTTATTTTGTCAGATTATATGCATGTATGTTTCTACCTCTGTTTAAGACATTTTGTATATTGATACAATTTAAAAATATATTTATCATATTGCATTATACATTTCTACCTCTGATTGAGATATTTATACACTGTTTACATTTTGAGGTCATTGTCCTTTTTTACTGCACAGTTCTTTAAAGATTGTTTAATAGTCTGATATAAACTTTTAATCTTTATGTTATACAAGTATTAAGTATTGTAAGTCAATAGTCTTTCATATTTGTTATACTTTTAGTCAAACTAATTAAGTTCTTTAGATACATAGAGATTGTATTCTGCATAGGTAGGTAACCTTCAACCATTTCAAAGATCTTTAGAACATGGCATTTAAATAACGTAGGATCCTGTTCACATGAGACATCATTGCTCCTGGCAGCACCAATATATTTCCAAGAGAATGTGAAGCACCAAAAACCAGTCTGGTCTACAGAGCTAGTACTAAAACAGGCTCCAAAGCTACACAGAGAAAAGAAAACCTTGTCTAGAAAACACCCCATCCCAAAAAAGAATTCTACAATTAACACCTGCTTAAGACTTTTCTCCTTTCTGGCTATAAACCTGCAGATTTAGGAATTCTCACTAAAAATTCTTATAAAAGAAGGTGCAATCCCAGAGCCTCCTAATTATACATATCAGATTATAATCCCATCTGAGGCATCTCCAGAGCCACCCTATAATTTCAAATTGTAATTTGAGAGACATCAAAATGGGATATACTGCTAGTACTTAGACACTGTGTGACACACACACTCTGCCCCCCAGAAGCCTTGCTCAAAGGTTCGGAGTCTAAACAGTCTCACTGTGTGTCTGAGAATCTCTTTCTCTTAATCTCATGCTTAAAAATCTAGGGTTGAAATGTGTGTTGATAAGAGGTGCTTCTTACTGCTACTTCAGAACACTCTTTTCTGTGGGAGACCCAAGGATCTTGTTTGTCTGAATCAGGCTCACTGAAATAGTAACAGGAGTCCTCACTGCTGCAGGCAGCAACTCAGAGCTGTGCCCCTCCCTGTCTTAGCTGCCCCTGACAGGTGCACTTTTAGAGCTCAGTGAATCACTGTTGTGGCTGTGAAAAAATCCCCTCATGGTCCATGGCTCTACTAGCTGCATGCCCTTCTGGGGAAGGCATTGGATGGTGCTCAGGTCTGGCAGTGTGAGGCTGGATGTCTCAACAGCCAGAAGACTGGGGGCAAAAGAACCCTCCCACATCCTAGCCTTGGAATTCACTTTGCCTTCTTCATCCAGAGTACTCAACAGATAGGAGATGCCTGAGATGTTGCCGAATGGCTCTTTCCTCACTATTTTTCTTTCTTCTTCAGTCTCTCTGTTGATTGCTCATAATTGGACATTTCTAATTTGAGCAGTTTTGAATAATCAGAACATTTCTCTCAAAGAGATTTTTATCAGGTCTTGGACTGACTGGTAACTAAATCTAATTCAATCATATGTAAGAAATTTGCTCAAGAAAGACCTGAGGTCATCAAGAATGAGACAGAGCTTCCCTTTCATTTTCCTGACCATGGTTAACATGCTATACTCAGCTCTTGTGGTCTTCTAGTGCCTCCACATTCTGCATTTACAATCACACCCATTATTTTCAAAGCAGCCAGTCAACAAGTAGTAAATGTGACTTCTAAGAAAGTCTTCTACTGAGACACATTTCTTTTTGTACATTTTTATTGCTGTTACTCAATTAGTATATACTTGCAAAAAACCAACAAAAGTCAAACACCACAAACATAGCAAAAGTGAAAATTACTTCATCTCCAGGATGAAACCAAAATTTTGATGTATGTCTCTTCTACCTACATTGAAATGAATGTATCTTTCATATATTATGACTTACAAAATATAATAATATTATTGGCAAAAAACAAAAACACAAACAAGCAAAAAATAAACAAAAAAAGACACAGCTCCCACATCCAAAGATATAGTTTATTCTGAAGACAAATATGAGTGATGCTGCCCTGGTTTCAGTTAGCCTAAATCCCGTGCTCCAGTGAAGAGCAATGTAGCCTCATGACATTTCTATAGCAATAGAAGAAAGGTATAGGCCAAGGCACTTTCAAATACATTTGTGAAAACATCAGAAGGGTGGGTTACAGTCAAATGGAGAAATGTCTGTTGTAGGCCCCAGATACTGTCCGATAGCATTACAAAGTTTTCAAATTAATAAATTCCAATTGGTTTTTATCTGTTAGACCAAAACATAGGTGGGCAAATAAATGACTCTTTTATAGGGCTGTAGGTAGCCCAGGATAAACTGTAATAAATCTCTGGACCTGCTGCATTCCAGACTCTCCACATTACTGAAGTTCTATTCTGCCCATCTGCCTTTGCTTCCTCCAGGAAATCTCCTGCACACTGGACATTACACTTCAGCAACAACAGTGCCTTATTTGTTTAAACATAAATCCCTGTTCTCCAAACTCACAAGCTCATGTGGGATTCTTTTCTGTATGCTGTAAATATGTTTTATTCCCATTGGATAACGAAGAAGCTGTTTGGCATATTATTACCATTGGTTAATAAAGAAGCTATTTGGCCTATGGCAGGACAGAATATAGCAATGCGGGAAATCCAAGCAGAGACAGAGGAGGACAGAAGGTGGAGTCAGAGAGATGCCATGGAGTTTGGAAGGAGGAAGATGCCAGAATGTTACTGGTAAACCATGAACAGCATGGCATAATATAAAATAATAAAAATGGTTAATTTAAGATGGAAGAGCTAGCTAGGAATATGCCTGAGCGATTAGCAAAGCAGTGTTATAATTAATACAGTTTTGTGTGATTATTCGGGCCTGAGTGGCCAGGAAACAGAGGAAAAGTCTCTGTTTACATGAAGCCATCAAGTACACAACTTACACAACTGTCCCGTTCTCTCTATGGGCAGTCAAATAGATCTGCATTATTCCAGCTTTGTAGGATTGCATTCCTATTCTTAGACAGGCTTAAAACATTTCTGGACAGGTTTTAGAGGAAACACTTCAAACATAGACTATTTTTAAATTTGTTTTTTAGTGTGTGTGTGTGTGTGTGTGTGTGTGTGTGTGTGTGTGTGTGTGTGTTCCTGTCTGCATTCCTGAATGTGTTCTACATGTGTGCACTGGTCCTGGAGACCAGAAGAGGGAGTCAGATGCCCTGGTTCTGGGGGTGCTAAGGTGTTCATTGTTGCAGGGTCTGAGAACTGAACCCCAGACCTCCACAGGAGTAGCCATTGTTTTTAACTGCTCAACCCTCCCTCCTGCACAGAGAAATTATTTTTATAAACATTATCAAATCACATGATATAATCAGTGTTAAACACTATTTCTCATGAGTGTTAACCATCAAAATTTCTCTTGTAAAGGGCCTTTTCCATGGTTTTAGCTGAGGTTCCTCTATATAAAATGTGTTTTTGTAAAACTTGCAAAAGTGTGTATTATAATGAAAATTATCTGAGACTCAGTAGGAAAGCTTTGCTTCAGTTTTACCCCATACCTCACACAATCATCGCAATAGCGGTATCTAACTTTGCATTGGTGTCTGTCATTTCTCTTACAGACATCCTAAATTATATAATACATGTCATCATAAATCTAAATCTACCCCTGCTGTCTTCTCCAGTCTAAACCCTCAACAGGAGAGAGAGAGAGAGAGAGAGAGAGAGAGAGAGAGAGAGAGAGACAAAGAGAAAAAGAGAGAGAGAGAGCTACAATTTCTCTTAATTAATGTGTTGCTTTGTCTCTCTCAACAAACAACTTTATCAAAATTGAAGCTTAACCTATCTCTTCTAAAGTTTAGTTTATACAAAGTTCCACAACTATGGTTACATATTCACAACTTTTTGTGGGTCCCATGGTGTAATGGTTAGCACTCTGGACTTTGAATCCAGCAATCCGAGTTCAAATCTCGGTGGGACCTTTTGTAAAGACCTTTCATAATTTTCAGCCTGGCATCATATGTGGAAGAACTTGTTCTTCTACTCCATGTGACATTGGACTCTCAAAACACAGACACAAAGGCAACAAGGCCTGGAGAAAACCTCCTGTCTAGTTAGAGACATTGGGGAACAAACACCTCATGGCATCCCTAAGCAAACATTCCCCTGGAGAAACAACAGCCTGAACCTGCAATGTAGACTAGGAATGAGCTGATAGTGTTATGATTTGCTGGCCTGGCTTGTCAACTGTCCTTGTCCCTCTAAGAGATAAGCTCCGCCCTCTCCTAACCCCTCCCATTTCTCTGAGGGAATGGATGTCAGTCTCCTCCAGCCTGTTCTCTCTCTTTGCATCGGTCTCCTGAAGAAGTAATTTCTGTTGTCTCTCCTCCTCCTCCTTCTCCCCTTTTTCCTCCATAACCCACTAAATAAACTCTACACAAACTGTCTCCCTGTGTTCCAAATCATTCTGACCTTCACCCATCAAGGTGACCCTCCAAGGACTCAGGGGACATGCCGAGGCCTGGGGGACCCGATTAGATTTCGGGTCACCCATCAAGGTTTCAGATCACCTGCCGCTGCCCATCATTGGACTGGCCTTTCCCCCAGTCTCCTCTTGTATCTTTAAAAACGTATAACATTGGTGCATGACTCCGCCAGGCTTTCTCCATGTTCCCTCCCACCCACAGGCAGGTTGTCTGAGAGGACCCTGGAATAGAACCACTTTCCAACATTGCAAACAGGTTCCCTATCAACTTCTTTCTAATTTCTACCAGCAAACATGACTGCAGTGTATTACCACTGGCATCTCATGCCCATCTGCTTTTCCTTTCGCTGGGCAGCCCCTTGCCACCCGCCTGTAAATGCTCTTTTTCTCTCATTCCTATTCCTTTTATTTTATCTCTGCCACCACTACTGCTGGTCCTGCAGAAAGCAGCAAGATAAATCGGATCCACAAATCAGCTGTTTACAATTCCAGTCTTTGCTCCTCACCATGGCTGGTGGTATGGCGGCTCGGTGATGCAGTGGCTTATGGTGCTGAGTATTTTCCTCTCACCTCATGTATGAAAGAATGTGTGAATGGTGTGGCCACACGGGTGTAATTCTGTTTCAAATGTTTATTCCGTACAGCCTCTATGTCTCTCTTGTTGTTATATTTAAAACTCTCTCCGCTCTAAAAATGTGGTTTCTCCATACAACATGTGAGTGCCACCATTTTCACGAAGGTCAGGTGACCTCTCCTCCATCTTAACTAAGGGCAGGTCAAGTGACCAAGTCACACCATCTTTACTGAGGTATCCTTGCCTAGTCTTGCAGTTTACTTACATTTTTGTCTCTAAGTTCCTCTTACTCTTCCCTGTCCTCTTTCTCTCTGCCCTTTTTCTCTTCCTAAACTTGACTTTGTCCTATGTTTTGCCAACACCTTGCCAGGTCCAAGAGACACCAGACAGTTCCATACCACAAACCTTGAACAGGAGTAAAGCGACCAACTACCCTAGGATGTAATCAGCTTTCTCTGGTCTTCCCCACAAGATGATGCTCACAAATAAGAATCCGCCGTCCCAATTCCTTTAACCTGTTGTGCCTAAACTCCTGCCTTTTTATTATAAGAAAGAGATGGAAATGTTAAGATCTGCTGGCATAGTCTGTCACCTGAGTACTTTGTCCCTTTTAGAAGCAAGCCCTGCCCCCTCCCAAGCCATCCCCTTCCACCCAGGGAAGTCGATATCCCTCCTCTTCCAGCTTGTGCTCTCTCTTTTCATCTCTTTCCTAAAGAAGTAACTTCTGTTCTCTCTCTTCCCTCTCCCCCTCTCTCTGCCTCTCTTTCTTCCTCCTTCTCCCCTTCCTTCTTTCCTTTGACCTCCGTAACACACTAAATAAACTCTATACTCAAACTCTCTCTGTGTATGGTGCATCTTTCTGCCTCTCACCCACAGAGGGGTCTCCCATCTGCCAAGGTGACTCATCAAGGCCTCAGTAGGACCCACAGTGGCCTTCGGACCTGCTACCCCTCGTGAGACCACCGCATCTCATGCGACCAGCCTTCCACCACCACCCCCACACCCTTATATCTTTAAAAAAGAATAACAGACAGTCCTGAGGGGAAGGGAGGGCAGCCAAATTTCAACAAGAATCCAGCTAAGCCAGTTCAGGCCCAATTACCTACTGTTGATACCTAATCGGGTCTCTCTCTAACCTTGCTATCTAGTCAAAATCACTTCAGGAATTTCCTGTCTAGTAACCCTTACCCTACCATCAGCTGTGAATCCACAGCTGTTCCAGTTATATCTGGATTTAAGGGTCTGAGGACTTAACCCCAGGCCATCCACAAGAACAGCCAGTGTTCTTAACTGTTGAACCCTCCCTCTAGCACAGAGAGTTTATTTTCATAGACAGTGTCAAATCACATGCTAGAATGATATTCCTCATGAGTGTTAAATGTCTAAATTTCTCTTCTGAGGGGTCCTTTCCACGGTCTTAGTAGAGGTTCCTCTATGTAAAATGTGTTTTTGTAAAATTTTCAAAACTATGTATTATAATGGAAATTACCTGAGACTCAGAAGGAAAGCTTTGCTCCAGTTTTACCCTATACGTCACACAAGCTTTGCAATGGCCGTGTCTAACTTTGCATTGGTGTCTCTCATGTTTCTACAGACGTCCTAACTGTGTAAGAAGAAGCCTCATTAATCTAAGTCTACCCCAGACTATCTTTCTAGACTAAGCCATCAACAGGAGAGAGACAGACAGAGAAAAAGAGAAATAGAGCAGCAATTTCTCTTAATGAATGTGTTGCTTTGTCTCTCCCAACAAACAACTTTATCAAAATTGATATCTCTTCCAAAGTTCAGTTTATAGAAAGTTCCACAACTATGGTTACATATTCATTTCTTTTTGTGGGTCCCATGGTGTAATGGTTAGCACTCTGGACTTTGAATCCAGCAATCCGAGTTCAAATCTCGGTGGGACCTTATGAAGGCCCTTTTGTAAAGCTATTTCATAATTTCCATCCTGGCATCATATGTGGAAAAACTTGTTCTTCTACTCCATGTGACACTGGACTCTGAAAACACAGACACAGAGGTAACAAGACCTAGAGAAAACCTCCTTCTAGGTGGAGATGCCCCAACAGCTAGGAGAGAACTCCCTTCCTGTGATGGCCTGTGACCTCCTCAACCCCACCCTGCTTGCTCCTGAATCTCATATTTCTCTTTGTCTTTTTCCTGATTTGTGTCCTGGCACTGCAAGAAAAAGATCATCTCCCACGGGCTGGAACCTTACAGCTGTCTCTGCCAGGACCACAGGCCCAGCTCTGAAACTGAGCCTCTCCACAGGCTCTCCAGCCCAAGATGCTGCTTTGACAGCATCCCTTCCAAACACACTGGTGAACAAACACCTCATGGCATCCCTTAGCAAACATTCTCCTGGAGAAACAACAGCCTGAACCTGCAATGTAGACTAGGAATGAACTGATAGACAGTCCTGGGAGGAAGGGAGGGCAGCAAAATTTCAACAAGAATCCGGCTAAGCCAGTTTAGCCCAATTTCCTACTGTTGATAACTAACCTTACAATCTAGTCAAAATCACTTTAGGAATCCTCCTTCACCCACCCACCCAATAACCCTTATCCTACCATCAGCTGTGAATCTGCAGCTGTTCCTGTTATATTTGGATTTAAGTTCAATCTCTCCTCCCTATTGCTGAACCCTTCCATATAGAGGGTTTAACACCATTTGGTACAAATTTTGATACTTCTCTCAAAGAAACCCACCACAAAATTTAGGGTGTGATCAGCCTAAGAGAAGACATATCAGGAGTGGTGGTCTAGACAAACTCATGACAGACAGTTTCCTGAGGAAATCAAAACAGACTCTCGAACCTGTCCTAAAAAATAAAGGTGATGACACAGTGATAGAATAAAATATAAAGACCTTACAATCATCTCAATGAAAACAAACAAAAAGATTTACTTGAATCAAATTCAACGACCTTGCATGATTTAAAAACAAGCAAAACAAAAACCTTTCAACAGAATAGAGGTAGCAGGAATAAGTTTCAACACAAAAAAGGCCATAGACAACACAGCCTTTGTAAATGTCACACTCAGGAAGAGAAGTGTAAAGGGCTTTCCTCTGCATCCAGGTCAAGAGGTGTTTACTCTCTCCAATTCTTTTCAGCATAGTATTGGAAGTACGGACCTCTAGCAACCAGACAAGAGAAAAAAATAATAATAAAGAAGAATACTGATAGGGAAGGAAGAAATAAGAACATCTTTCACTCCCCATTACCTTAATTTTTATTTTAAAAAAGAAGAAATCTAGAAATTATCTATATTTGCTAATGAGATGATTTTATATAGACAAAATCCCAAAACTTTCTCTGAAAAACTGTTTGAATTTATAAAGTCAATGAAGTTGAGGACATGAAATGTGCTTTAAGAAACTAATAGTGTTCTGTGTATTAATAATATAGTGTCTGAAAATGAAATTAAGAAATCTCTGCCCAGGCACTGATAGTACACACTTTTAATCCCAAAAGACAGAGGCAGGCAGATCTCTAAACTAGAGGCCAGCCTGGTCTACAGAGCACATTCCAGGACAGAGAAACCCTGCCTCACAAAGAAAGGAAGGAAGAAGAGAGGGAGGATGGAGGAAGGAAGGAAAGAAAGAGAGATGGGGGAAGGAAGGAAGGAAGGAAGGAAGGAAGGAAGGAAGGAAGGAAGGAAGGAAGGAAGGAAAGAAGGAAGGAAGAAACTCCAGAACTTGTTATATTTTGTTTGTGATCTAACAAATAAAGCTTGCCTGAAGATCTGAGTGTGGAGCTAGCCACTAGTTAGCCATAGAGGCCAGGAAGTGGTGTCACCATGGTCTACATGAGATTAATCCCATTTTAAAGAGAAACAGAGCCCAGCAGTGGTGGCTAAAACCTTTAATCCCAGTCTTGATTCACATGCCTTTAATCCCAGCACTAGGGAGGTGGAAACAGGAAGAAATATGGCTGGACAGAGAGAGGGATATAAAGCAGGAGAAGACAGAAACAAGACATTCAGTCTGAGGACTTGTAGAGACAGGATATCCCATTTGGTCTGGGGATTTTGTAGAGGTAAGAACTAGTGGCTGGCTGCTCTGCTTCTCTGATATGCTGGTGGGGGCTGCTCATTCATTCCCCAGCTGCTCAGACTCAAAATAACCACAAAGAAACTATATTAATTGCAATACTGTTTGGCCAATAGCTTAAGTGTATTTTTTGCTAACTCTTTTATCTTAAATTAACCCATTTTTATTAATCTGTGTATTGTCACATGGCTGTGGCTTACTGGCGAGGTTTTGGTGGGCTCCGGCAGAAGCATCTATCCCCTGTGGGTGGCTACATGGCTTCTTACTGACTCTGCCTACTCTCTATATATATCTTTTCCAGCTTGGCTATATTCTGCTAAGCCATTGGCCAAAAGCAGCTTCTTTATTAACCAATGGTAATAAAAAATATGCATAGCATACAGAAGGGAATCCCACACCACCTCCCCTTTTCTGTCTAAATAAAAAGGAAGGTTTTAACTTTAACATAGAAAGACTACATATAATGAAACAGATATCAAGCAAGGATTATAATTACAATATTTACATCTATTTTTATCATAACTAAGGAAAATTATAGCTATTTTTTAACTCCATCAAAGACTCCAAAAGGATATACTATTACCTAAGTAAACAGGAAGTGCATTGTAAGAAACTTTTAAAACTCTAGAATTGACAGAGACATCTCATTTCCTAGACAGTTACCCAAAGTTCTTTTGGAACATTGGGGCACCCGTCTTCAGCCTACAGGCCCATAGTATCCGGCTGACTTTTCCATGAAGCAGGAAATTTCAAAGACAGTTTTACCTATATTGCAGTTTGTCAGTCACTTTTTTGTATGTGTATCCTACAGGATGTCTAGCAGACTCTTTTATGAAGCAGAAACCCCAAAGGATCATCTCACCTTTAGACAAGTTCAGCAGTCATTTCTCTGTGGGCCTTGCAGTTCATACAGCATAACATCAAGCAGTCCAGATAGAGCAGTTTCTTGCCCTAATGGCTAACCAACACCATAAGGAGCCTCTTTAGTGCCCATCATCTTCTTGAAGTAAATTGGTACTGCCAGGAACAGGTGAGTCTCATTGTCATGAAAAGTCTAAGTTTTTAAAACATTTTAAATGCCATATTCTGTAGTCTTTGCAAGATTTGAAGAATACCTATCTAACCGAAATATATCTCTATATATTTAGAAAACCTAATGTAACTACAAGCTTGACTATTATTGATGACTATCTATTAATCTGTATTTCTTAATTATATGTTACATTTTAAATGAGCTGTACAAAAATAATACCTTAATCAAGAACAGAAATATACATATAACAAAATTGAGCTAATATTTATATCAATTAGACCAAGATTTATACCAATACAAAATATTCATCTCTATAGCATATCCCCCTTTAAATGTAAACAAACATTTATAAACAATATTTGGGAATTTGGGTGTAGTTCTCTCCAAACTGCTTTTTCTTTTTTGTTAGGTGAAGTAATTTTGTGGGTGTTCACAGTGACCATTCAGGGGGTTTTGGTATATCAAACCACATTAGTCTGGAAGGAATTCATAGGTTATCATCCTCTGTGGAAACAAAAGAAGAACCTCTTTTCCAAAGCAACAAATCCTTAGACCCAAATTTTGAAGTCAAGATACCTTTAAAATATAAATGTTGGTTTAGCTTAGCAGCCCATACAATGAAATGTCTCTTTGTACTTAGCTCATTCACAGTCAAAAAATTCAAAGAAAACACAATAATTTACATAATCTAGACTCTCTAGGTAAATTAGTCTTATCTTGCTCACACTAATAATAGTAAATATTACAGTAAATACTTGGAGGTCATCGCAGCTCTCCTGGAGTGCAGGCTTGCAGCATTTAATGTAGTGTAGTGCATGGGTGACTTTTCTGTGACCTTTGTAAGAAATTAGCATAAACTTGGAAGCTTAAAACCATACACATTTATGCTCTTAGTTTAAGGGTCAGAAATCCAAGTTTTAGCTAGGCCAAACCCCTCCAAAGAGTAGAAGAGAATCTGCTTCTTTTATATATTTTTTTCAGCTTTTTTGTTTTTTGATTGTTTGTTGCTTTTGTTTTTCAAGACAGGGTTTCTCTGTGTATCCCTGGCTATCCTGAAACTTGCTCTGTACACCAGGCTGACCTCGAGCTCAAATCTCCTCCTGTCTCTGCTTTCCTGGCATTTTCAGCTCTTAAGCTGCTTCCCTTGGCTTGTGGGGGCCTCTGCCACCCTTAAAGCCAGCAGTGCGGACCTTGCATCAGTCTATACATTGTTTTTATCATCTCCACTTTCTTCTTCCAAAAACGCATGATTCTGCTCAGGGCTCATGTGACCTAAATAATGTTACCAATAATCCTGACCGGTGTGCCCACCGGAACCGAAGTGACAAGTCTGTATGTGGATAATGACTTCATCCTGATTGTACTTAAGGTCCCATTCAGAAGAGGAATTCACACCTGGGGTTGTAAGCCCAGTTCAAAGTATCATAGGTCCTACTTGGGAAGCTGCTGGTGTTTTTCTGTTACGTGGATGTAATGTGTTTGTCAAATTGCCTTTAACTAACTATGTTCATAGCCAGGAATTGGTGCTACTGCTAGCTTTGGTCAGAAAAGTTTGTCTTCCCAAGCACAGGCATCAGTGCTAGCTACAGATGCATAACTGGTCAAAGTGCTGAGAGTCCAGCCAAAACAGACACCATACAACTCTATAGCACTCCTTCCAAGGAAGGATGGAGTGGGAAGAATGTGAGAGCCAGAGAAAGTGGGGGGAGTGATGTGGAACCCTGATTTTCTCAAATGCCATGCTGCTACTCTCATGAACTCACAGCAGCTGTGACCCTGAACAAAACCCACATTAGACTGTGCCCATGAACGTTCCTCCATGGAAAGGTCCTGAGCTCCTAACTTCCTGGGGATTTAGAAGTAGATTGGTGCTGCCAGGAGCAATCATGTCTGACATCAACAGAATCCTAAATTATTTAAATGCCATGTTCTACAGATCTTTGAAGTGGTTGAAGATTACCTATCTATGTGGAATATAATCTCTGTGCATTTAGAGAACCTGACTAGCCTAACTATAAGTATGACAAACATGGGTGACTATTGATTTCTAACTCTTAATACCTATATAGCTTAAAAACTAAGACTTCACATTCTAAAATTAGACAGTCTTTAAATACATGTGCAGTAAATGAGGACAATGATGCCAAAATGTAAACAACATATATAAGTATCTTGACCAGAGATAGAAATGTATACTGCAATATGATATTTAACTTCAATATATCCTAAAACTGCATCAATATGCAAAATATCTTTTTTTAAGATATTTATTTATTTATTTTCTTTTTCATTTTATTTTATTTTGGTTTTTTCTTTTCTTTTTTTTTAATTTATTTATTTATTGAGGATTTCTGCCTCCTCCCCTCCACCACCTCCTATTTCCCTCCCCCTCCCCTGATTAAGTCCCTCTCCCTCATCAGCTTGAAGAGCCATCAGGGTTCCCTGACCTGTGGGAAGTCCAAGGACCGCCCACCTCCATCCAGGTTTAGTGAGT
>NW_004949164.1:1405425-1446462 GCF_000317375.1 Microtus ochrogaster | reverse complement strand
TCTCCACACCCTCTCCAGCAAAGGCTATCATTGGTGTTTTTCATTTTAGCCATTCTGACAGGTGTAAGATGGTATCTTAAAGTATGCAAAATATCTTAAGCAGAGGTAGAAACATGCATGCATACAATATGACAAAATAACTTTACATTGGTGCACAAATATTGAAAACAGAAATGGGGTATATTCAATATAACAAATATAATTTTAATTTCTATCAATATACAAATTATCTTAGGAATACAAAGATAATTTATATATGTGTATATATATATATATATACACACACACACACACAAGAATCTATACCAATGTAAATTGCCTATACCTAATAGTTCACAAGTAGATACACTAATGTACCTATTATTCCATCCCATCCATTTCTCCCCCCCCCCTTTTTTTTCAAAACGATCCCTGAGCCTACTTTATTTCCACCCCCAACCCTATACAATTTATGAACAACCCATAACAGATAATAATTGTTCCTAACCCTGAGGACAAACTCTGTTGGGAGAGGGGATGTCATCTTCTAGAATTACTTCTAGCTGTCATGGGGACAATGTTATTTCTATGGGATCCTATAAAAACTAAAATGATGGTTAAGTTTTAAGGTTATTGTCCGGTACAATTGTAGGTAGTCTCCAAGTAGTTAGTAGGGTGTGTTTGTTTGTTTGAAGTTCTTATTTGAAGTTCTGGCCAGAATGTGGTAAGAAGGTGTACCATCTCAGCTAGCCAAGTTGGAATAATCTTGAGCAGTTTGTAACCCAAAACCTATCTTAGAGGGCTGCTATCAACATCATGGCATCATATGAACCAAGTGGAATTGTTGTGGGCTCCATCTGCTCCATCTTCTTCCCTCTTTCCAGGTGACTCTGGGTTGTGTGGAGTTGACAATAAAAACTAATTAGGACAACATGCACGAAAATATCAAAAAGACATTTTATTTAAAAAATAAAGGAAAGAAAAGAGAAAAAACAGAACAAAGAGCTAAATTGTCCAAGAACTCCTAGTTTATACAACTAGATACTTACTAAAATATTAGCAAATTCATTCAGGTTGGGAAAAGAGAAGAAGCAGTTGGAATTTGCTCTTATGGAATTATTATCGAGCAAAAGCAATGGGTGTAATTGTTTACTTTTCCTTTATATTTTACACTTTAAGTGCCTCACAAAAGAGTCACTTGTGAGCACTTAGCCCTCAGAAGATGTTTTCTTTCCCACACTTGATGCCTTTTTTTTATGCAATCTCTGTAAATGCTCTGTAATTCTGGTCATACTGCTTGAAATCTGTTCTTTTGATTTATGTATAAATCTACTTTCAGAAATAAAGAAAAAAAACAAAAACACTTAGAAAAACAAATCTCAAATGTCTTAGAATTTTCCCTGGCTGATAATATTTTAAAATGAGTGTGTGGTCCTGTCTGCTTGTGTGCGGATGTGGTTGCTATGCGATAGATTGAAATCCTCCAATACACCCAATGAAAGCCTGGTCTTTGTCTTCTTTGCCGCTTGTTCTTTCTCTAACAGAGACTGTTTCTCCCATGCGCTTTGCCTGATTCCTTCTAACTCGGTATTACACTCTCTGCCTTTCTTCTCTACGCTGCTCTCTTTCTTCGCAGTTGGCATGCCCCCTTCTCTGCTGTCCCTAATACGTTTGTTATTTTTCATATTGCTGTGACCAAACTCCTGGTAAGAAGCAACAGCAGAAGTGGGATTCATTTTGGCTCACTGTAACAGGAAAGAGGACCATGGGAACATATGACAGCTGTTGGCTCACAGTGTAGCAGAACAGGACAGGAAGCAGGCTGGACTGTGAACTTCACCATCCCACCTCTGTGACCTGCTTCATCCATCAAGACCTTTTCTTAAAAAGTGTCACCAGCTGGAACACAGTTACAAAACACAGAGGTCTACGAGGAAAAGCTTCATATTCAAACCATAACATCTAATTAAAGCAAATCACTTTTAGGTGTCCTCCTAAGCTCCAGACGTCCCTGCATCACTGCCCCAACTTTGTGTTTGTTTGTGTAACTTCTGCTCCTTTCCTACCAAATGAGCTTTTATTTCATTTGGATACAAAAGTCATTTACCTTTTCACACTTAATATGAGTGGCATACAATTAATTCTTTGAATAAATGGGGGCCTGAATTGAACTCCATAATTACCAATTGAAGTAGATCAATGTGTCTTTTCCACTATGATGAGGTGTAAGAGAGGTTGTACACTATAAAGAATTCCTTCCAGAATTCATTTCAATCACCTCTCATTCAGAAACACAACTTTGTGGTTTTAGCATGCTGGTCTAGAACTCTGGTTTCCTGGACCAGACATATGCCTCTAATTACCCAGTTTATATCAGTGGAGAATAAAGACTACACTTGCCACACACTTGTGAGACTCGCACTTCCAAACTTAACACTGACAAACCAAAACAAAGTCATATAGGCTCCTGCATCAGCTTAAAATCTTTGCAATATTCATTTGTGGTTCTGAAAAATGTTTTTGACATTGCCTACCAGGACAGAGGTCACCAAGAGCCTCACTCAGAGCCCAGCCCCTGCCATCAAGTTACTTTCCAAGCCCTAGTGACTGGCACTTGATTTGTGAGTGTCGGGGATTTTTTTCTCTTTGGCCCATGATGAACACATGACAGTTTAAAGAAATCAGTGAACACTTCCAAAGACCTGCACTATGTGTATGCGTGTTCTGGAGTATGTGGGCATGCTCATAGACAAGAAGAGGCTGCGTAATCAGTCTGTGTCATGCAATTTTAAACATCATTGTTCCGAGCTTTAGTGGATGTTGCTTTTGTAATAAGATGATGTACTATTTCGAATCAGAAATAATGAGTTTAAATTCTAGCCTCATTATGTCACTAGCTGTAAGATTTGAGCAGATTACCTTTTCTCCATTCTCATCTAACTTACCTGTGAAGTGTGCACAGCAAGCTTACTTTAGTGAGTATGCCTGTAGATCAAGTGGGCATGCGAAAAGACATAAAATGCAACTCGGAAAGTGTCCAGTGAGCTTTTCATCCGTTTAAGTAAGATGCTTAGGATTTGAGAACTCAGATGACTATTTTATAAAGATTAAGTTGAAAGATTTTCAATTTTCTGCTAGAAATTTTCTTAGCCCTGACCTAGATAGTTAGAGAATTTGAAATATTCGTACTTTAGGAAGCAGAAGTAGTGGTCGGAGAAACTGAACTTGTAAATTTGGTTGTATAATTAAACGCGATTTGGGTTGACAAAAGTACAAACAAGGCCCCACTGGGACTCGAACCCAGGATCTCCTGTTTACGAGACAGGCGCTTTAGCCAACTAAGCCACGGAGCCACCTGGAGGGCCCCTCTAGTTTTTTATCAAATCACAGTAGATCAGGTGAAACACTGTCAACTGGTACTGTATAAGTATTATTTAGATGGATTGACACTGCCGCCAAAACAAAAACATTTCCTTCAAACCAATAAACCACTGAAACACTGTATTATATAGAAAACTCACGGAGCGAGCCCCCAAAAGCGTGCAAGCCAGAGACCCGAAGGGAGTCTAAAAGGTTACCGCTCCGGTTTCCAGTTTGGGGATTCAGAATCGCCTTGTGCCTGGATATAACCTTAAAAAAAAAAAAAAAAAAATCAAAACACATCAGTCAAGTTTTAGCAAAATCAGTGACATTCCTGGAGGGTTAGAAAAAAATCACACTAGAGCAGCGAAAAAAACAAAACCCAACGCTTTGTCTCCAAACAGACTTGATGCAATTGCAGAAAGCTACGGAGGCCGGGTGTTCGTACCGTGCTCCTGAGATTCAAACCCCAGAGTCAGCGCTGTCCTGAGGCTCTTGGGGGGGGGTGGGGGGCTGAGATACAAAGCGAGACCTACAGCCTGGGGAGGCGTCAGGAGTCCTGGGGCTGCTCCTTCTCCACTCTGCCTTCCTCGTTTTGGTGGTGATTCTGTGATGTTCCCACTCACTCGTGGAGAAGCTAAATTTTGGAGAAGCTTAACGCAATGCTGGGGATTTTACAGAGGAGTTGGTTCAAAGACCCTGCGGGTGCTAAAATCTGTGGACGCTTAAGTCTTCGGCTAAAATATGTTGTTAATATTTTCATGGACAACTTTCCGTGAACTTCAGATCATCTCTAGGCTACCAGTATCTCTAATTCTTGCATGTAGGCCTATGACTCATTTTAATGTGTGAGATCAAATTTCATTCTTTTGTATGTGAACCATTTAGCTGACCCAACACCATATGAGATAGTTTATTTTAATTCCCTGACTGGATTAAGGACCCTTTAGAGAGGGCATCTTTAGAGGGTTAACTAAGGAAAGGCCTATACCTCAAACATGGGTGGCACCATCCCATAGACTGAGGTTTCAGATTACATGAAAAGGAGAAAAGGAGAAATGTAGCTGACTCAAGACAGGGATTGCTCTTGTGTGTTTATAACTATTTAGTAGTTAATGATTTATCAAGAAAAAGAGAATGAGAACAGAGAGGATGCTGGGCGGTGGTGGCCCACGCCTTTAATCCCAGCACTTTGGAGCCAGAAACAAATATATAGTGTGAAGTTCTGATTGGCCTAGGCATCTTTATGTAAACCACACTGGCCTTAAACTCACAGAGATTTGCCTGCCCCTGTCCTCAGAGGGTGCTAGGATTAATGGCATGTGTCACCATGCCCAGTCCTAATACAGCGGTATTAAGCAGGCCTCTATGGAGGAACAGAACTGACAATGCCCAGCATCTTAGGATTTGTTTAATTCCAGATGTAATGAAGTTGACAACCAAGATTAGTGAACATTGTGATAACACTACTTTGGTCCTCCAGCCCAGGGTCATCATGCAGCAGCTGAAAATGGGGAGAGGATGCTTAGAAAACTAACTCTGGGGTTCTCTGTCAGGTGTTCTGGGTTCAAACACCAAGCATCCCAAGGTGGACACAGTGGATCTATAGCTAAATGTCAAAGGGTTTTCCTTGTGTGTTTTCAAATATCGGTAGACCAAAGAAAACCTTTATCACATTGATCATCATATTTAGTGTTCTCTAAAGGAACAGAATGAATAAAATGAGTGTGTGTGTGTTGTATTAAAAGGGGATTTATTGGCTTGTCTCACAGGCTGTGGTCTAGGTAGTCCAACAAGGACTGTCTTATGCTGGAAAACCCACGATCTGGTAGTCGTTCAGTTCTTGAAGTTGGAAGGTCTAGCAATCCTAATCTGGCTCAGGAGTCCTGGAGGATTCCTGGGGAACAGCTGGTCTTGGGTCTACATTGAAGTCCCAAGAGAAGTTGGTTCTAACACCAGCAAACAACAGGATAGATGGAATTTCTCAGCAAGAGTGAGGGCAAGCCAGCAAAAACAAAGTTTCTTTTTTCAAAGTCCTTTTATCTGGGGTGCCACCAGAAGGTGCCACCTAGATTTGGCATGGGTCTTCCTACATCAAATAATCTGATTAAGAAAATCCCTCCCAGGAATGCCCAACAGCTTGTGGTTTAGTTGAGTCCATATGCAGTCAAGTTGACAACGAAGACGAGCCATCACAATCGTACTCTACTGATGGCCAGGAAGGGACAACCAAGGAAGGCAGGGTGGGGAGTGGGATGAAGTGAAGGGGAGTAAGGAGTTACCACCGCCTGAGGCTAGCTACCAAGCCAGTGAGGATAACCAGGTCTGTAATCCCAGATCCTTGGGAGGCTGGGGCATTTGGACCTGAAGTCAGAGGCTTGCTTGGGCCATTAAGTAAGACCTTGTCTCAAAATAAAAAGTAAAAAGAGGGCTGAGAATACAGCTAAGAGATCAGAGATGAAGTGATTTCCTACAGGCACAAGACCCTAGCTTGGATCTCCTGCCCCACCTCCCCCCAAGTAAAACAAACAACACCAATAACAAAGAATGACACGGACACTGTTGAGCAGGCATGTTGGTGTCTGGCAAGTGCTGTAAAAGTCTTGCAAAAGAATGACACAACGCAAGGCACAAGAGAAGGAAGGGTCCGTGCACGCTTAACTGTGATGAGGAGAGCTGATCGATACTTGGCTGGTTGTAAATTAGCTATTTACATCCTTGTATCTTTACTACTTCAGGGTCGCACCGCCCAGACCTGTAATATTGGTCAGTTGTTCGCAGCACAGGGCTATTTAACCAGAAGCCCGGTCTAAGACACCTTAGTCTCCTCTTTCCTTAGGGTCAAGTTGCTCGAGCGTGAGACCCTGCATGTCCAAAATGCTGCTGTCAGATGGAAGGAGGAGCCGGTATCCATTGTTGTTTTTAAGAACTTCACTAACCCCTACCCTCACCCCTACACCCCCAGGTTTAAAAGTGGGGTTTAACTACAACCAGGCAGGCCGCCAGTGATGGTTGCTATAGACTTGATTGGGAGTGGGGAGGGAGAGGCGCATGAGCAAACTTTTCAAAACTCCCTTCACTTGTTAATGGCACAGAGTACCTCGACTTGGAAGCTGAGAAAGTTCAAAGGATGTATACCCCTTTGACAGAGGGTCTACCAGACAAAGCCCCTTACAGAAAGAAGTGTTACAAAATCACTACCTAAAGTGCTGAGTCGTGAGGAGCGGGGGAAGTAGAAGAACCATCCCTCCGGGAATGGTTCAGAATCCGGGAATCTGTTTGCAGTGATCACAGATATGACAAATGAACACTTTATCACAGGTATCACGATGCTGCTTTGTGCACAGCCTAAGTTTAGGCTAAGGAGAAAACTTGAATTCTAAAAGTGAAGGCAGATCGCTCTTCAAAAGCTTGGAGATGCTGGGGATCGAACCCAGGACCTCATGCATGCTAAGCATGCGCTCTACCACTGAGCTACATCCCCACTGTCTGACATTTGAGATTTCCAAATCATCTTTATAAAATTCTAGGTTCATTTTAGCCTTTCTAGCTTTATCTTTTACTTGAAGTAACAACAACAAAACCCAAAAAAAGGATTCTGTTACCAGGGTATTCTAATCAACCTGCACTTTTGCAGACACTCAGTAACGGGTATAAACAATCTGGGGCCAGAGATCTCAGTAAGTGTCCCCGATTCTCCTTTCTTGCGCCTTCATCCCCTTCAGTACTAAGATCCCTCAATAACACACGCACCTACGGATGTCCTACAGTCTCTGCATTCTGTTCCCGGACTTCGAAATCCAATGAAAATTAGGAGCCTTGGAGGACATGGTTCTCCAATGACAACCAGCCTCCCTGACTCAGCCCAGGGGAGAACCAAGGGGTCAAGATATTAGACTGCCACCCGCACTGCTCCAAGCTTTGTCCAAAGGATGCCGATGAAACAAACCTGTAGCACTCGGAATCTCAGACTCCTCCATCTTCAGAGCGGGCAGGGATGAAAGCGCGCTTCCTCGCCCACTCAGTTTCTCTTCTCTGGGGCTTTACTTACTGTGCACAGTGGCTCTCCCACCTTCGGAACGTTCCCACTCAGGAAGTCGGATCTTATTCCTGTTGCGAGAGTTCAGGGAAATCCCCATACACACAGAGTCCTGTGGGCAAACCGCGAGGATGGGAGCACCAGGGAAACTGAGGCAGAACTAAGGATTCAGAAGGCAGAGAGAACATCAGGAGAGAACAGGAAGACAAAGCCGAGGCTAGAAAACCTTGCTTGGCAATAGGCCAGCTTTCCTCCCATTTTTCCTTACCAAGTGAACCTAAATTCGGTGTTAAAGTAGACAATTTTGACAAAAGTGACTGGTTTAAATTAACTGCGCTCTTTTCCGTTTCCTTTTGCGGATGACTGTTTCACTAGGAAAATCATGACCTGGGGCCGTTTGCAGCTTGCTGTAGGCTGCCAGTGGTGGCTCTCTCCATGTAATCAATCAGTCTCAGCCTTGGTTGAGCCACAATCTCAGCCTTGAGAACCAGGATTGCCACAAGAGTGAGACCCTACTATAAAAGACTTTATGAGATGTCTTCCCATCCACCTTCAAATATTTCAGGATTAAAAAGAAAAATCCGAGGGAAGAGGCGTGTGCTTCATTCTAGCAACGCTGCTAGATTTTTAACGACTGTGACTTATGATCTCTCTCTCTCTCTCTCTCTCTCTCTCTCTCTCTCTCTCTCTCTCTCTCTGTGTGTGTGTGTGTGTGTGTGTGTGTGTGTGTGTGTGTGTGTGTGTGTGTATAGGGAGGTGGGGAGTGCATGACACATGGACCCGGCAGGGGATGGGTATCTGATTCCCTGGAAGTGGAGTTTTAGATGGTTGTGAGCTACCATACAGTGTTAGAAATCAAACCCTCTGGAAAAACTGCCACGCTCTTAACAGAGCCATCTCTCCAAGCTCAGTGGTTCTAAAAACAAAAGCAAACCACTCTCTTAGCTGAAATTATACAATGTACAATTTGATGGATTTATACAAATGTGTGTACAACTGGAACCATCATCGTGGTCAAGGAAGTTAGCACACTCATCAACTCCAAAACTTCCCTTCTATTTTCATGCATGTGTGCACTTGTCTAAAGAGCGCTTGACTTCTGCTCTCAACGTTTCCAGTGTAAAATACAAAGTCCTTAGTCGTTCTCTCACAAATCTTAAAAGCAGGACCTCAAGGAGTCTTCCGAAGGAATTGCACACTCTGCACAGGCTTGGGGAGTGCGGGGTAACCCCAATTTCTCATAGTACACAGGCTACCTGGCCATTGTTGCCTGACAACTCACAAGGCTTCCTGGATCCCCTATCTGGACTGCAAAAGGCAGGGTATTAAATGCACTAAGGATGAAAATATAAATACAAAATTGCACCAAGAGGTGGGATTTTGAGTGGCTCTGTTTTGGAGGGTAGTAGTTTCCTGTTTGGAGCAGCTTTCCCAGAAAGCTGTGACCGAGGATTGGGCCAGATCAGTAAGTTTGTGTCATTGTGTTTTGAAGACAGTTTTGGTTACTCAAAAGTCTCCACTGAACTGAAAGAGCAAAGGGGGGGGGAGGCTATTTAGGTGAAGTAGATGAAGTAGACTGAGGTGTGTGTGTGTATGTGTGTGTGTGTGTGTGGTGTGCATGCAGATGTGCATGTTTGCACACAGATGCACCTACCTAAACATAAGCATGTAGAGGTTAGAGGTCATTCTCTATAACTCTCTGTCTTATTTTTTTTATTTATTTATTTATTTTGTTCATGTCTATGTCAGGGAACAGTTTGCAGAAGTTGTGTCTCTCCTTCCACATGGATCCCAGGGATTGAACTCAGGTCGTTGGACTTGGCAACAGGTACCTTTACCAGCTGAGCCCTTATTTTAATTTATTCATATTTATGATTTTACATATTATAAGGAGGAATTATTGGGTGGACTTACATCTGAGCCCAAGCGAGGCTAAGGACCTGGTAGTCACTTAGTGCAAGTCCTTAGCCTTTGAGACAGGGTCTCTCACTGAACCTGGAGCTTGTCATTTAGGCTAAAATAGCCAAATAAAGACGCGTGCTACCACGTCTGGCTTTAACATACATATGGCAGAATCCAACTCAGGTCCTCACGCTTCAGCACTTTGCCCACTGAGCCATCTCCCCAGCTCCAATATTTTCATTTCTTTGTCTTTTGGTTGATTGTTTTTGATGTGGATTATTTGGCTGTCCGTTTGAGACAGCATCTCACTCTGTAGCCCAAGCTGGCCTTAAACTCACTCCATCAGCCTCCTGGATGCTGAGGTTGTAGGTTGTAGGCTTCCTAGTCCATTCTCCACTGAAGTAAAATGTGAGTGATGAAGAACTGATCACATGCAAAAGCAGAAAAGGCGCATCCTGAGGATGAGGGGCAGACAAGGTAACAAGCTACATGGTAAGAGAATCTTTTGCAAAGGTCAGAATGCTTTAAAGTTAAGCACAGTCTAGAGATCAGTATTTTAGGACTTTGGGAAGACTGGGTTTTATGTAACTAAGTGTGATGGGCAGGGTAGTGGCTCTTGGTTGTTTCCTAACAGTCTTTCCTTGGTTTTCATTATTAGTTTTATAACTTTGTTTTGGTCAGGCAGCCATGTACCCCATCACTGACGGTGACTGGTTGGCCATGCAGATAAGCCATGCTTCTTAACACAGCAAAACCAATACCCTTCCTTTTCAATAAAATATTTTATAACTTGTTTTTTATTATCCTGGAATAAAACACAGTTCTTTTAAACTAGATACATAAATTTTCTCCCAAACCAACAAATCCCTAGCTAATACGAGAAATAGAAGCAAAATAGCTTGACATACAGAATTAAAAAAATCACATGAATGCTTAGAATGACTGTTTAGAAAACAGCATTGTATAGCCATGTTCTTGTACCTTTAAAGACATTGCCTATGAATGAAGCAAATACAAAGAGGTGCAGATACTTGGTGCTGAATTAAAGCCAAGCCCACTCTCCCCTTGCTCAGGTTGATTTCCAGTGTAGTCAGTGATTCTTAGTCAAGTTGCGAAGCATACAAGTAAAGACAAGTTTGAAAGTAAATTAAAGCAGAAGTTGTATTCCTGGGTTATTTACTGATGAGAAAAAAATGTTTAGTAGAAAAGGAACATTGAGGTTACATACACGTAAGCTTTGGAACTCGAACTCTCTGCTCCAGTTCCTGCCTTATTGTGTAACCGTTACAACACAGAACCCAGGAGCCTGAGAACGAGTAACTCAGTGTCCAGAATCCAAGCTCATTCAGGTTCTCAGGACCGCAGTCGTTTATGGGTTTCCAGCAGCTTGCTCTACAGCTGTCTTTCGGTGATATGACAGTGTTGGCGGGGCCTGAACCTAGAGCCTCCTGCCTGATAGGCAGGCAAGCCCAGCACCTGTGGACTATGTCCCCATTCACCTGGCTTTTAACGTTTATTCTAGGTTGCTCAGGCAGGCATTGCTCAATAACTTTTGATACTTTTGCCTCCATCTCTAGGAAACTGGGGTTCCAGGCACAGCACCACCATTTCCCTAGCTGTCTCACACTGAGCATGCTCAGCTGTCCTGTGCAGAAGCCATTAATAAGGCCAAAGTCACAGAGTGAGAAATAAAATGGTACCTCCAATGTGTGAGAAATTCTCAATTTAAGGGACCGCTGAATTCCTATATACAATTCCCTATAATAATAGCAATGGATGATATTAGTACGTCTCCCATTCCCACTATTTCCCCAAAATAAATTGGAGTCATTTTATTTTTACTGACTATCCCCTTGCTGGGTTGGCGGTGTACCCTTCTTTCCTTTGGGATGCTCTCAGTGAATGACTTTCCTCCTGTGTTCAACAACCACCTCAGAGTTCTAAGAAGGTCGTGGTGTCTAGATAGTTATATAGAAACGAAATAAACATGAGGACACGAAAAACTTACAGAAGCTTTCAGGGCAAATAAATTTATATGTGAATATTTATTTTTATTTACACATATATTTTATTCGAAACGAGTAAAAACTACTGGAGATGCCGGGGATCGAACCCGGGGCCTCATACATGCGAAGCATGCGCTCTACCACTGAGCTACATCCCCCAGTACGCTCAGTGGTCGTGCACAATTCCTATCTTTTAAAAACCCCAGCGTATTGTACATAAGTGTTGGTGGGGCGGGAGGGCACGATTGGACTACTAAGGATAAATTCCAGCTGTACCAACCCCAGTCTCGGAATCGCCGAGAGTAAAACAGTCTCAAAACCTTCCGCACTGCCGATTCTTTTGGTGACCAATGCGCATTCCAAGTACAGGCAGTAAGGACTGAGGGAATAGGTATTCCCACCTCCTATTCTGGAGCATTTTCTGCAACTCAAAGGCCCAAATTAACAAATGTAGATAGGCCTCGCCCGGAGAAGGAACTGTGAAAATATTATAAGATGAAAACATGAACATCTGTCCTGGTCTTTGTCCACACCGGCAAGGGTTAAGCCCACCTGACCTGGTCGCAAAGCACGAATCTGTGTCCTTCAGCGTCACAAGGGATCCTAGAGGGTTCTGCAGCCCATCGAAGGGCTCCGGCTGCAGCAGCCTCACCCAGGATCCTAGCGACCAGGATCTCGGACAGGTTCAGTCGCCACTGACAGCCACAAAAGGCCACCTCTGCCCAAGGCTCCGCTACCGCAGCCTCAGTCACAAAGGTTCGGTTTCTTGGTTCAGCAGAGAGCAGTGGCTTTTCATTAGGAGAAATGAGCATCAAAGACACGCTCTAAGAAAGCGCTCACTAATGTATTGGACTCCGCTAAAATTTAAAAGTAGCCTGTGAAAAACTCAAGACAATAAGACATGCCCCAGGCGGAGAAAAAAATACTGTTCGCTCACACTTGATAAATCTGATATCCCAGCTATCCAATGCCTGGTGGTGAAGGTACCTCCGGAGCATCAGGAGTGCTGAGTTTGAAGAAGACTGGACCACATACTGAGTTTCAGACCAATCTGGGTCACAGAATCTGATCCCTGTAACAAATTAAGAGTTGCCATGACTTAGCCTGCTGTGTTGACTTCCACTGCGTCTGAAGTTAAGGACGCGTGTGTTGGGTGATGGTCCCTAAGTCCTTCACAGCCAAGATTACCCTGAATGCTATGGCAAATTCTCTGAAACCACATACATAGCTTTTCATACTCAGACTTTTATCTATAGCTCTACAATTGACTGATAAATTTTGCCCGACGCCGAGGATATATCTCTGTGGTAAAGTGCTTGCCTAGCATTCATAAGGCTCTCTCTCTTGGCACAAATATCCCTTACGGCAAAAATAAGCTTTGTCTGAATCCATTGTTGCATGATGGTCAAAATTCCTTCCACATTTGCGTATTGGCATGCCATCATAAGAAAAACTTGCCCCCCCTTTTTCCTTTCCTTTCTCTTTCATATCAATATAGGCTCGGGTATTCTTGTTGTATTGTATAGATCATTGCCTTTTATTGTCCAATAACTCGTTTCATTCTTTGTGTTTCTGAAATCTACAGTAGATCCTGTGACCTTTTGAGCATCCATTATATTCTGAGCACCTCCTTATATTCCGGCATGGGATGATGTTCTAAGCTCAGATTGTACTTTCCACATCCTAGCCCCTCTTGCAACGAAAAATTCCTCCAGAACACTGTTTTCGTTTTAGTGGTATTCATACTAAGTAATCAATATATAAGGCTGGCTCTGCTCTTTGTGTACAATTGTTCCTGCACTGTTTCAGTAAAGGAAGCTAGGATGGAGTGGTCCTTTGCCTTTGGGGAAAGTTTGTGTATCCCCTCTCTCACAATAATACTGGCTTCTAACATCAGCTTCATTTCTGCACACACACACACACACACACACACACACACAATTAAAATTACATACTAAACAGAACTCAAAATTCAAGAGAGGTTCTATTTTTATCTAAAAGGCAGTTGTGTCAAAGATCCACACAAACATCCACTTGGGCTCACCCTCTTTTTCTATTGTGTCATATTTTTACTTATTCTTTGACAACTTCATACATGTATACAATGTATTTTGATTTCTATTTCATAGTGTTTTATTTTTTGTTTTTTTTCTTATTGGCATTCAAATTTAAAATAGTTTCCCTCTCTCTCTGTGTTGAATCAATGTTTAAATATTAATGTGAAAGACAAACACGGTTCCAAAAGCAAATCTATAGAGAACTGTCCAGTTAACTCGAGTTGCAGATGATTACAGAATCTAGGGATGCCTTCAGGTGGGCCAGTGGGAGGACCCTCCAGGCATCACCTTGGGAGTTGACTTCAGGGCTAAGAGTGCAGCACCTGGACCTTGGCATTGTTACCTTTCCCTTGGTGTGGTTTAGAGATAGAACGCAGTCTAACAGGTTCGGAAAGAACCGAGCTGTGTAAAAGGGATCTATGTAACCCACCTATTTTAGATTCTAAAAATTTGCAGATAGAAAGACCATCCTGGGGTATTTATGAAGCAAGTTTTGATGTTGCTAGTGTAGCTCAGGAGAGGCATGCCTCTCATGCTGAGGCCCTGAGTCCACAGCTCCTCCATCTGCAAATCTGTCTTTAGGCTGAAGACCTTGTGTCCAGATTTCCCATCTCCAATTCTTAGTTTACTTACATGTCCGCCATCTTTCTCAGCATGTTTCCTGCCCCTTTGAGGTTTAAAAAGCTATTTTTTGCTTATTTATATAAACTTGGCCTTTTTTCAAAAGGTGTAACATTTATTATTTTAAATATTTTACTTGTCTTGGCAAATTATATGCTCTTACCATGTACAATATGATAGTATGGAAAACATTCTATATATATGTATATGTATATATACACACACACACGAAGTTCAAAACAACTTAATAGAGTTATCAATCTATGTGTCTTCCCTCTTGTGCTGACCTTCCTTCTTCCACGTGTCCTTTCTGTGAGTGGTTGAGAGAGGGGCTGGGGGAGGGAGAGGGGGAGAGAAGAAGAAAAGAGGGAGGAGAAGGGGCAGGTGGAGGAGGAAAGGGGGGGAGGGAGAGGACAGGCTACCAGAGGCCTTGGGGAAGCTCAGAGGAGGGCATGGCCACAGGGCCACACTTAGCTGGGGCACTGGCTTTGTACTTCTGGATGATTCTACCATTCCCTCCTAGCATCTAAACTTGTGATCCTAGCAATAACTTTTATGGACCCACATAATTTTGATCATACAACTCAGTTATGAAGTAAAACTGTTTCTCTGTGTCAAATGAGAAGAACGTATTTTAGAAAGACAGAGTAAAATGAGACTTGAGGAAAGATAATGAACCTTCCATTTCTAATATCTGACACTGTGGAAATGACAATGGCTTGGTCTTCTCTATGTGGTAGGAAGAATTCACTATTGGTGATACCTACACTGTCGTTACTCGATAACACGGCACTTTCAAAGTCTCCACAAACTATTGTCTGCTTACATTTTACACTCACTAGTAGTATGTGTTCAAAGAGTTTACCTCACACTTTCATGAATTACTGTTTCTTAACGTCTCAAGAACAGTCTCCTCATCTAATGTTGGGCCACAGATGATTCACACGGTTGGCTCTTCAATTGCTTTGAACCGTCATTGACTCTAAATGAATTCTGGGGTAATACTGGTAACTTCTTGTATTAATTAAACATCAGGGGAAGTCACTCCAAATCATTTGCCACATGACTGAAAGCATTTCTCTGACTGCTGCAATTAAACAAGATTTAAGTACCATTATCATGGACTACTGTTTGTTTGTTTGTTTGTTTGAATAACAACAATGGCTCATCCTTTTAATCCCAGCACTCTAGAGGCAGGCAGGCCTCTGTGAGTTCAAGGACAGCCTGGTCTAAGGAGCAAGTTCCGGGACAGGCTCCAAAGAGAGAAACCCTGTCTTGAAAAGCCAAAATAAATAAAATAAATAAATAAATAAATGATAAAATCTTGAGTTGGGTAGTGGTGGTGCAGGCTTTTAATCCCAGTGTTTGGGAAGCAGAGGTGGGCAGATCGTTGAGTTTGAGGCCAATCTGCTCTATAGAGTGAGTTCCTGTTCTGGTTGGAATTTTAAAAAATGTCATTTTTAATTTTTTTAGGGTTTTTTTTTTGTATTGGTTATTTTTGTGTAAGTTTGAGATTTGGTGACTGATACTCAGGCTGGTAATGTTTATATATCTTCTTTCAGCAAAGTTGTACTGCCCGTGAACCCTCAGCATTTTGAAGATTGTGAATGACTAAAGTCCTAGATTAATAGAAAAATGATCCTCAAGAAGTTTTTCTTCAGTTTTCTTAATTTCTGAGCTGTGTCAATCAGCAAGGCCTGTGGGATTCCAGGCCCACTCTCTCATCTAGGTATCCTCTCCGCACCGCCAGGGGGCGCTTTCCTCAGCACTGAGGCCTTCAGGGCCTTCCGAATGGGGAAGGTCGGGGCAGCAAACAGTTAATGACACATTGAAAAAGACAAGAGAGGGGGAGGGAAAGGAAAACTGACAACAAGAAATGAAATAAAAGCTCTTTCCTGTGGGGAGAGCACTGTGGCTAAGACCTGAAGGTGCTTGGTTCATTCCTAAGTCTTGGCAAAGCCGGTTTTTAAGGCCAACTTTACACATCAGGTTGTGAGATCTTTCTTCTGTGAGATGGGAATTCCGAATGTTTAATCCAACAATCCCCTGTACTGTTGGTGTCCTGTAGTAGGCTGATGCTCAAGTCTTCACCCAGGAATACTATAGCTTGGTTTTGAAAGGATTTTTCCTCTCCGTTCCGTTACTTTTTTGTTTTTGAAATACTGATGATCCAGCTCAGAGCTCAGTGATGAAGATATTTGTAATTCAGTAATGAGCTTGACAAACAAAGCCCAGCCTTATTGTTTCAACTGTGCAGGCAAAAGTTGGAGTGTGGTGCACAGATATCTGAGACTCTGAAAAGGAGAAGAAGCAGCGCTCAGTCAGTACGGTTCAAAGGGCCCACCCAACTCGACAGGAAGCTATCACACAGCATCTCCAAGGAAGCTGAGCTGTCACTGTGGCCCAGTCTTCTGTACACGAGGAACAACACTATTCTAATTTCAGGTACTTACAGTGTTTGTCTGCAGCACTGCCTACCTATACTCTCTCTTAGGATGAAACCACCTTGCTTCATAAGGGCTCTGTGGCTTAGCTGGTTAAAGCGCCTGTCTAGTAAACAGGAGATCCTGGGTTCAAATCCCAGCAGAGCCTCAAAGTGGACTCTGGATAGTTCAGTTTTTAAAAGTTGGCTTTATGATGTTTTTTTACCTCCAGTCCTACCACACACCCTACTATGTCCATAACTATCATCAACCTAAGGCTTTACAAACAAAAAATAAACCAAATTTGAAGCACTGGGCCCAACACAGGCAACACTGCAGGAAAAAGCAAAAGGTGAGTCAGTGCCGTCCAGGCTTTGTGGGTGTTTATTAGAAGTGTTTGGGTTTTGTTGTTATTTGGGTTTTTTGTTTCTGTTTGTTTGGTTTTGATTTGTTAAAAGTTTTCCAAATTAGATATTCCACTGGGATTTTCCCACTCAGCATTATCTTTATTATTCTAGTCATAATTTCATATAAAGAACTAAGAATGAGTAACTGAAATTTAGAAAAAGTCTGTAGACCTCGCACATGGATTTTAGTGAAATGTCCAAAAATTGTTGTAGTAGAATATTATGAATGTTGATTTAATATGACTGGGCCCACAGCCTGTGTACCAGCCCAGTATGCCCAAAGCAAAATGAAAATACCAGCTCTTGTTCAAACAAAAATTGAGTTCTTTCTCAGTTTCCCCTCCCCTCCCCATTTCTGCTCTCCCATCTCCCCACCTCTCTCTCCCTCTCTCTCCCTCTCTTCATGTCTCTTTCCATTGGTGAATTTAACTTTTGGCCCAAGACTGTCTCAAGTGTTCTCAGTCCCTTATTTCTGACTGAGATAAGCTTCAGGTGTTTATTATTTCTGAGGACGTGCATGTGAGCGTCACAAACGAAGAGTGGGCTTTGTTAGATCCTTCCCAGAAGAGTCTCTACAAAGGTGTGATGCTGGAGACATCCTGGAACCTCACTTCTACAGGTAAGAATGAGAGCTTTCTGTCACTTTTTAACTTAAGGGGACAAACCTTTCTTGGAGATTGTGAAGTAACTTTTGAGTGAGTAATATCCTCAAAACAAATCTGAATAGTAGGTGACCATCAACTGTGAGAAACCCTAAGACAGAGCATAAAAGGAGGAAGGCCTAGTACACACACACACACACACACACAGTGCAGCAATGAGGCTCCAGCCACATGAGTGAAGCCCAACCCAACTACACAGGAAATGCTCAGTGTGGCCATGCCCTAAATTTTAACCCAGACGGTTGTGAGCATATGAAACAAGTGTGTATTGTTTACAATCTCCTGATTTTCAGTAGTTTGATACATGGCAGTAGATAAACTGTGATTTTTTTTCCAGTATCTTTTGTCTTGCTGACAATTTTGTGCACAGAATTAATGACAACCAAAAGAAAAATGTTGACACAGAGCACATTCTGGTGCCCTCCTCATGGGAGGAAGGGATCTCAAAGAGTCACAGGAACAGACCTTGGCATGGACTGACAAAGGGGAAGGAAGAAGGGTGTCTTTTAATGGAGCATCCACAACTAATGGCAAGCGTGCAGGTGGAAAAAGAACTGAGTCTGGGTTTTATTTTGGAAATCAGGAATCCAAATCCTTCCTATCAAGCCTGAGAACAACTAAAATTGAGACCAATCACATTCGCTGCTCAGTAGATCAGTCTGTTTGTGTGGCTCAGCGGTGGACTACAGGCTAAGCTTATGGGACTAAAGTGATTTTGGACTTCACATTGTTTTTCTTTCCATCAACACTGTACATACCTCAGTAAAATATCCAAGTTTTCTATCTTTAAAATGTCTTTAGTCACATTTTTTTTTTCTTACTCATATCTAGAGCAAATCTATCCCTGGGCAGACTGTCTTTGAACGTATTTATTCCAAGGCTAGTTCCTGGCACCTCCAAGCCTTGCCCCATCAGCACACATACAGGGCTGTATTCCTGCAGCCCCCAGTTCGCAGTCTTCTGGAGTCTAGGAAAGGAAACATGCAGGCAGTACAGCTCAGGGGGTGTAGTGCAGCCTTCAGTACGAGAGGTCCCGGGTTCGATTCCCGCACAATGAAGGGGGGGTGCTGCGCCGTTCATCTTTGAAAATGCTTGGCCGCGCCTCTGTCAACTGCGTGACTCTAGAATGGGGAGAAAACACCTACTTCCCTCCTCCCACTTCAGCCCCTCATTCACGGTTGACAGTAATTGGAACCAATTGCCAGAAGTATAGGAAGAGATGGGGATGCATATACCTGAAATCCTAATGCTTGAGAGGTAGAGGCAGAAGGATCAGGGAATTTGAGGTCATCCTTTGCTACCGAGTGAGTTGGAGGCATAACTGTCTCAGACAAACAAGACGGGGGACGCACAGTCAACATCCAGGCCTGAGAGATGAGAGAATGAGAGAATGACTTCTCTGAAGGAATGCTACGATTCTCAAATTCCGAAGGAGGGAAAAAAAATGTCTGTATGAGTAGAGATGTGGTCAAACTCGCTCATCTATGGAACTCCAGGTGGTTTCAGCTCTGGGCTGAAATCAGTGATCTGGCCCTATAATCTGAAAGGTTCAAATTTTATGTGCAGAATAATTTCTCGAAGTCTACCCATCCACACTATTCTTCTGAATTCATCTCACATAAATCTCTGCAATAGCTGAGTAAGAAGGGCCAGAATTGAATATCTTTGATTTTTCCCACTTTCACCAGAACAACCTTAAGTTCAGCATACTAAGCCATTAATGAAACCCTACCTAGCTAGGCTTGGTGGTACAGGCCTATAATCTCAGCCACTTTGGAGACCGAGACAAGAAATTTGCAAACTCAAGATCCGCCTGGGCTACTGAATGAGTCAAGGCCAGTCTGGAGAACTTAGTGAGATCTTGTTTCAAAATAAGAGGTAAAGAGAGGCCTAGGGGTGAAGTTCAGTGGTCGGCTCAAAGTCCTATGTCCAACCCCCAGCACCAATAACATTTTTCACTAGTTTTAAAAAACCTACTTAAATTCATTTTCATTAACATCATAGGAAAGAGACTTGGGATTCTGTGGAGGTTGGCAGTCACGTACAGGAATCTAAACTCCGTTCCAGGACGAAGCAGTTGCTACCTCAGTGCTGGCTGGCCTAAGGCAGTCTAACCTTATCTGCTTTGTGTTTTCTATGACTTTCTTCACAAATCTACCTTTCTTTGAAGGCACTTTATGAAGAATTACAATTACATGGTTTTATTCTTTTAATAATAAAAGAATAAGACTCCTGCCTGTTGTCTCTCATGGGTTTTCCCATTGCCATGTTTTTGGCAAAGTCATCCACTGGGCTTTGGAGATATACATTGGTAGACCTAGGTTCACTTCCCTAATAAGGAAGAGTGTCATTTGTTTAGACAGTGGAAGGCAGGATACTTCCCAGCACCAGAAGGAGAAAATCATTTTTTTTAAAGATTTATTTATTTATTATGTATACAGTATTCTCAGTACTCTGCCTGCAGGCCAGAAGAGGGCACCAGATCTCATTACAGATGGTTGTGAGTCACCATGTGGTTGCTGGGAATTGAATTCAGGACCTTTGGAAGAGCAGGCAGTGCTCTTAACCACTGAGCCATCTCTCCAGCCCTGGAGAAAATCATTTAATTATAAAATTAAATTTAATTTAAAAATAAAAAATTTTGATGTTGAAGAAACTTTGGTAATTTTACCCCCTGAAACCCCTTCAAGGGAAGGCTTACCCCCAAACTTGCTTTGGTTACGATATTTCATCATGCCAATAAAAACCCCAACTAAGACACAGTCTCTTCTAGTACAGTGTTGGAGACATCAAGCTTCTAAAATGGAATCAGATTTCCTGTGTTTGGAGAAACCAGCAGTGTGTTATAATTCCTAAAGGGTCAGAGTGAAGTAGAAATCAGTTATGTTTCCTTTAGAGTTTCCTTTTCAGAGTTTTAACAAATGAAAACCACAGAACTCCTTCCCTGGGCAACTCTGTCTACCCCTGTCACACTCTGCTGATTAAATGATTTGGGGCAAACACAGAAGAATGAACTTCAGTTTTTTTCTGAGTCTCCTTTCCTGAACGGGACCGAGGATTTAAAGCAGAGACCATTACTGTGGCCCATTCTGCGTTCTGCCAAGTCGCAAGGTCACCCTTCCCACCTTGTTCTTTATAACCTTGTCTTTGTAAGGCAAGGTCTGTGGAACTTGACTAGCCCGGAACTCATTACGTAGGCCTGGCTGGCCTTGAACTCACAGAGATCTGCTTGCCTCAGGGAGAGGCCTGTATGCTGGGCAATTTCTCCATTTTGATGGACAGCAAACTTTAGGGACTCTCCCAAGCTATTAAAACCTGTGGGAATTAGATTTGTACGTGTAACACAACTCTGACCATTGTACATCTTCAGAGAACCAACACTTTGGACACTCTTCCCAAGAGAAGGGAATAACTCAATATGGGGATCTTGGGGCCTCGGCATGGATAATGCCAAATGCAGTGGCCACAGGCTGGACCTCCTGGTAATCCCCAGTATTTTTAAAAGGCAAAATTCTTACATCATCACACCAGTGTCCCAAATCACAGCTTCAGGCCATCAGCCCAGCAGAACTGTTAAGATATCAGCACAAAAGAAAAGAATCAGGAAAGACGCCCAGGGAACTTTGATACATTTGGCTTGAGAAGCTGACTCCTGAGGGGCTGACGGTGAGTAGTGAGGGAAAGACACACAGACACACGTGCAGAACAGTTGGGATCCCCTGGGCTGTGCATACTTTGATGAGCACATCTTCTCAACAACGGAGGCTCACCGAGTAGTTTAGGAACAGCACAAGGGGAGAGACAGCTGGCCTTGGTACAAAGTGTCTGGAGGCATGCAGCCTCTGGTGTGAACACCCTAGAGGAGCAAACTGCAGCTGCTAGTTTTTGCACACACTGATCCATCGTTAGTAGCACCTGTATAGGCACACACTGTAAATATTTGCACTAGGATCAGAGAAGCCTTCGCCGTTCCCATTCAAACATGCCAAAGGGATTGTGGTGGAGAAATTGTGGTGGGGCAGCCTTCCCTCGGGAGTGTTGTACTTGCTTCTGAGACCCACACAGAAATACAAGCGAAGCATTCAGATCCGGAGGGAGAACTTAAAAGTGAATTAAACTTTTGCAATAATCTCCTCAGTCCTAGTCCCAAACTCCAGAACAGATTCTCGAACCGCAGCTGGGGCAGAGGTACAAAGAGATATTTCCTACTATTTCCAACACTTCGGGACTTTTATCTTGCTTTCATTTCAGGCTACTGCCATAAACATTAGGAGACCAACCTTTCCTCCCATCGCGGAAAACTCTCAGCTGAAGATGTGGGAAGACTCTTTTCTTGGGGCAGCCTCCTAAAGACTGGTGCCCCAGGGAAAAGACTGGTTCACCGAGTCTGGATACGTGTCGGGAAAGTCCTGTTCAATTGCGATCTTGGGGAGGCGAAGGAGAAGCGGCCCCGAGGACAGGTCAAGAAAAGCCGGGATGAGGGCTCCGAGACGGGTTAGGTTGACTTTTTACATCCACCAAGTATCAAGTCGGGATGGGGAAAACAAAACTCGCGGGGATTTTCTTCTGCCTGTAGATCTACTCATTATATCAGGACAGGATGCGGGGACAGTGAAGGCTAAAGGAATTTTCCAAAAGTCTTTTCTCCCTTCTTTCGGTCTCTTTCTTCCTGGTATCTTAAAAATGAGAAATCACACCGGGGAATGTGACTTCTAGGCTGACTTGCTTCCTGCTTCTCTGCTTTCAAGAAATCTTGAGTTCGCAGTTTTACATGGTCTCAAAGTTGTTTCCTTGCGGAGAATCAGTCATGTTATGGAAAATGAGGTGCCATTGAAGAGATGAATCTCTCTGAGTGGGAGAAACACAGCTAGGAGCGCACAAAACATGAGAAGTGTAACAAAAAAGTAACCGCCACACCAAGGTTTCCCAATGGAGGTGCTGGGGATCGAACCCAGGGCCTCGTGCATGCTAAGCACGCGCTCTACCACTGAGCTACACCCCCATCGACAGGTACGGTTTGAGTGTTGTTCCTTACTATAGTTTACACCTTTGCTTTTAGTTTGGCGTTCCAATGTTCTAACTTGACCCCATGAATTTTTTTTTTTTTTAATTTTTGAATTGTCTGATCTAGACAGAGAAAGGTGTTCTACACTAAAGATCTCAGGCTATTCTTCCCACCGTTGTCACATTCTGCAAGGCAGCAGATCCCAGCGCCCCTTCAAGGAAAATCCCAAAATAGAATCTTGAAGTGGGTCTTCAGAATCTCCCTTCTTACAGATCTGCCGATGAGGCTCAAAAGGGAGTCAGGAATTTTTTGAAAAGGAGCCCATGATTGTTCTGAGAAGTGTTGGGAGATAGGAAATCAACTAAAAATAATGGTTAAGTCTACCACATTTAAGATCAAATTCTATGAAGCTCCTGGAAGAAAAATAAACTAAAACGTCTTGACAGGACTGGGACTAAAGGTCCAACAGTACGGTGCCTGACCGCACTTGACTAAGACGTGCAAGGCAGATGGGGTGGGGGCAGGGGCAAAAGCCTCAGATAGAATCTCCCACAAAAGGGAAATATTTGTATGTGACAGCATACATGACATACTCTGAAAAGCAAACACTGTAGACAGCACTGTAAAAAAAAGTCTAAAGAAATAGAAGCACCGTGTCCGCTGTTTGCATGACTCGGCGCACAAAGACCTTCATAAGCAGGGTTAATAAAATTCTTATCAAAATCCAGCAAGAGTCAGGTATGTGTGTCAACGATAGGGTGCTTGATGAAAATGCTCAAGGCACGGAATTCTATAATTCTAATAGTGTGTGTGTGTGTGTGTGTGTGAGAGAGAGAGAGAGAGAGAGAGAGAGAGAGAGAGAGAATATGGGTGTATTGCCTGAATGTCTGTTCCTGGTGCCCACAGATGCCAGAAGAGTGCATTGGACCTCCTGGAACTGGAATTTACAAGGTTGTAAGTTTCTATGTAGGTGCTGAGCATTGAACCTGGGTTCTCTGAAAGAGCCCCCCATTTTTTTAATCACTAAGCCATTCTCCCAGCCTCACTACAACTTTTTTTAATGTGTGTAGAAAGTTATGATAATTCTAATAAATGTGTATGGAATTAGAACAGCTGAAATCCTCCTAAGCCATACAACACAGGACCAATCTAGCTAGTTTCTGTTTCTACGTTTGAGAAACTGCAATTACTAAAACTGTGTGGTAATTGTGGAGACATGGACACATAGGACAGAACAGAGCAGAAAAATGAAATCACACAGAAATCCCCAACTGTTTTTATACAGAGTAGCAGAAGAAATTCTGTTGAGGGAAATAGGCTTTTAAGAAATGGTGCTGGCAAGTTAGGCATCTGAGGAAATGAATGAATGCATGAACTCTAACATCTTATACGAGACTTAAACATAAATGGATTGTGGGTATAAATTTAAAACTTTTAGGAAAAATGGAAGGAAATCTTGCTGTTTGGGGAGCATAGTTTTCCAAATGACATCAATGACTGATTCACTCTGCAGGCAGGGGGAGAAGGAAGAAGAAAGGGGGGAAGGTTGGGAGAAGGGGAGGGAGTGGAACAAAAAGAAAGGGGAGGGGAGAAGAGCCTGCAACAGCTTTGGGACTGTTTAGTGTTCACAACTACAAGGGAGCTGTCAACTGAATTTGATGTCTTCAGCTCCCTTGTTGAAGTAATGCCGCACTCAGAAGAACGTTAGGGGCGGTGATCCCAGATTCTATGTCTCTTGCAAAGTTATTAACTAAGAACAAAAGTTGGAGTGGAGGTACCGGGGATCGAACCCGGGGCCTCATGCATGCAAAGCATGCGCTCTACCACTGAGCTACACCCCCTGCTCGTGAAGGGCTGTCTTTAGTACTTCACTAAAAATGAATTCTGTTTTCCAACCTGCTCCATGTAGTGGCATACTTGGAATGCAGGACCCTAAACCCAGGAAAAGATCACGAACCTATGTTATTACACGAGGAGCGAACTTTGAGTCGTAAGCATCTCCTACTGCGCTTGGCAAGGAATCAAGTACTGGATTCTCTTCATGTCGTCCAGAATTCCTTCACCCAAGACAAGACACAAAATGGTGGGAACGTCTCTTTTTTCCCACCCAGGCGACTTGATTTCTGTTATTTGCTCAGTGTAAATACAAGTGGCCAGGGCTGCTGGAAGAAAGGCACCGTCAGAAAACACTCTGAAAGAGACTTTATTGTATTTTTTTTAATATAAGCTTCTGGATTAATTAATCTAATATAGGACACCTAGGTGATAGTACTAAAGAGAAGTTCGCCAGTCTCTAGGGAAACAGTATTGTAGTTTTTGTTAACTAAGAAAAGGGAATCTCAGTTGAGTAATTGCTTCCAACAGATTGGCCTTTGGGCATGCCTGTGGGCATTTTCTTAATTGTTCATTGATATAACCGTGTCCAGGTCTCTGTGAACAGTGTCACATATGGGAAGGGGAGCTTAAACTGCATAAGGATCGAGCGAGGAAAAGTCAGTAAGCAGCTTCCTCCATGGTCTCTGCTTCACTTCAATTCGTGACTGCCCGCTTCCTGACTTGAGCAGGATCCTGCCCTGGCTTCCCAAGATGATGGACTGTCACCTGGCAGACTAAGTATAAACCCTTTGTCCCCAGGTTGCTTTTAGTCACGGTGTTTTAGCACAGCAGCAGAGAGGCAAACTAGGAGACACAGCTTCAGGGATATAGGTAGGCGCTGAACACGGAGGACAAGTGAAGACAGGATTGAAGGGAGAAACACAACAGAACGCTGGAAGCACTCGAGTAAAACCAACAGGACATCCCAACTGACGAAAGAACAGAAAGGGAGATTGTGATACCTCTTAGGGTTAAGGGAAGGTATAGCAGTTTTGGGGTACCCTTGTGAAGATGTAACACCCCAGCACTCAAGCTATTACCCACTCTGGCCTGGAATTTTTGAAGAATCAATTACTGTCACTGTCCACAGAGCTAATCAAAACTTACAAACTTAAATGAGAACGAATCAAACAAACACCTTTGCTGCTCTGGCGTTTCTGAGCGCCAGTGCTTGTTCAGATCAAAGTTGTGTTTGAACTACAGGAGAAAAGTAACAACAAGAAAATGTACTGGTGACTCCAGGTTCCTAGAGTTTAGTAACTTCCTTTTCGTCCTTACATGGGCCTTTGCTGGTGTTCATAATATCTGCCCCTTTAGAAACTGGCAAGTGAGAGTTGTCTGGTGGCACTAGGCTTCCAACTCACTGTGCAATTTTTACAATAAAAACAGGACACAATGAATTGAAGGGTTTCTTAATTTTAAAGAAACAATTAGCAAAGTGATGCACACAGAATTGATAATGTGTGCTTGCTTGCCTCTGTGAGTACAAAGGCAGGAGAATTACCTTGGTGTGTTATCTTCAAGTTATGATGCAGTGAGATCACTGCTAGAAAGGTCTGCAGAAACACTTCGTTGTATTGTGTGGTTCCGGGAGAGAACTACCAGCTGAATTCTTAGTAATTCACAGTAAGAAGAAATACTTTGTGTTTGTTTTCTTCATGAATTAAGAAGTTAAATGTATTTAACTAGGTGCAGATTGTACCAAAATTCTTTTATCTTTTATGAATACCAACACAGAAGTATGATATGAAAATTCTAGAAAAAAGCACGTACTCAAGAAATATCAACAAGAAAATTCAAGATATTCTTAGGAATGTTTAAACAAATTCCCTTACTCCAGTAGCTTCTACAGGCTAGTAATTCTTTCCACACACTGGACTTTACTCAAAGTGCAAACCCAGAGTGTTCTTATTGAAAAACCTTCTTTGTAAATGCCAAGCTCACCATAAGTGCTGACACTGTATAATTATTTTTTATAGTTTTTTTTTTGTTCACAATTTTTCTGGTAAAAACACTTCTTCTACACACATACACAACATCAAAGTAGAAATAAATTCTAAATGCAACAGCATACAGCACACTGGACTTCTTAATCCTAAAAGCTAACAATATCCTAGGTTTAAATAAAGCTTTAAGTAATACTTTAAATAAAGCTCATACTATGTCAACTAAGACTTTACAGATGTTCTTAGTGGGATGGGCAACCAAAGGTATGAGATGAATACACGTTACTTTGACTGAATTTTCAAAACAGTAAAATCTATAGTTTTATATATATATATATATATATATATGCATATATAGTTATATAGTATATACTTTAGGATGTGAGATACAAATATTAAAGGTATTATAGCTGTCAATTAAGAGACTACCAAACCCTGGGATTTAACCAGAGACTTTTGATCATTATCCTCTCCAAACTGAGCTATTTCAACTATGTGGAGTCTCCTTTCTTAATATTCTCGTAGAATGTTGAGACTTTCAATTGTAGGACCGGTGGACTTTTACTGTCTTATCTTTACATCAGGACCACCCACCATTCACACCCTGAATGTGGGTTCTGCCGGTATCTGTGTCTAAGAATAAGATCACCTTTGAAGAGAGTGGGTAGGTTCCTTTTTGCAGTTGTTGGGGATGGAACCTAAGGTCTCTCATGGCTTGGCAAATGCTCTGACCTTTGGCCTCCTTTCCAGACTCCTATTCTACCTTGCAGGGATGCAATAGAAAGAAATGGAGAACCTATGTATGGTACCCTGAGGTGCTTCCTGCTTCCAACTGAAGACACCCAAAGGTAGCAGGTCCCCTTGCTGTTGCTTGATTTTTCCTCTTCACTGCCCTAGTTGTGCTGACAGTCACACAGGGTGATGCAGAGCCTGGGATTGACACGGGAATGGTTGTTTGCATGAGTGCATGAACTACCACCAGACACACAGCTTCATCAGAAAATGTCATGAAACTCCTCCTTAAAATTTAGTCAGAGTTCATGTTTCTTGCTAGTTGGGGAAAGAAAATGGTTGAGTTCTTGGGAACATTTTCTTATGTGATTCAGGAACCTCTGGTTTTGGCAGCTCCTGAAGAAGTTGGGGGATTTCCTAATGTCTGGTGGAAAAGTCGGAATCATAGGATTGTATTGGGTTTACTTCAAGTGAAAAAGATAAAAACTTACAGGTTTGCTGGATTCCTAACTCAAGAATCTACTGATACTGAGTTTCACCCCACAGAACTCTTGTTAGCAAAACCCACCTTCCATTCCCATACCCTGCTCCTAGCCCAGAGGGACTCAGAGGAGCTTCAGGGAGGTTAAGGCAGGCCAGAGGAGGCAGTGTCTCCCTCCTCCATCCTGTTATAAACCCAGAGGTCACACAGTTGGGTCCTCATGGCAGTCAAATGCATTGACCTTCTCTTGCCCTTATTCTGGAAGCCCTCTAGGGTTGCTTGTTCCCTGCCCGGGGTTGGGGGGGGATGACTACATTTCTGCTTTGTGGGTGTTTAGTTTCATATTTTTCTCTTTGACAGTAGAAATGGCTCTGTAAAAAGCATTACTTCAAATTCTTGTAGAGTGTCATGTTGTGACTTTACACTCCCCACTGTGGTTACAAGATCCGGAACTACAAAGAGCTTTGCTTTGGTAATGGTCAGGAGTTAGGTGGGTATTTCCTGGAGAGTGGGTAAAGGAAGGTTCCGAAAAGTGCATTGTAAGCCTGTCACGGTGGTCCATGCCTGTAAACACAACACTTGGGAGATCAAGGCAGAAGATGGCCTAAAGTTTTTAGTGAAATCCTGTCTCAGAAAGAAAGAGAGAGAGAGAGAGAGAGAGAGAGAGAGAGAGAGAGAGAGAGAAACAAGAGCCTCCTGTAGCTGAGTGTGACTTCACACCCAGTTGTCTCTCATGAAGAGCTGAGAAGGGAACTTTCCAAAGCCGAGCTCTAGAGCTCCAAGTGTGTGGAACCGCAGACAGTAGACCTCCTCAGGAGGGACACGGGGCAGCAGTCCCTCTCCTAGGCAGCTGTGACCTTTTGTCCTGTTTGTAGTGAATGGTGAGCATGTTTGTTCCAGTTTGCAGGTAACAAGAACTGAACCTTGGCAAACGAAGGACTTTGTTCTCTGCTCTGTTAAAATGTCTGGAAGCATTTGGAAAGGATGAGTGAATAGCAGAGTTGATAGCAGTGGCTTCAGTGAAGGAACACAAATCACTTCCCTGCTGCTACCTCAGCATCACTTGGCAGGGCGTTTGGCCAGCAAAAGCAGGACGCTGGAGGTCACAGGAAAATGGAAGTCAAATGAAGGGAAAATAATAACAGATTATAGTTGTATCCAGATCCTTGAGTGAGTTAAGCTTATGCTCTGCCTCTGAACCACACCACTCACAGGCAGGGAATAATTCAGAAACCTTTCTGATCAGCTACCACCTTTGCATTCTGGGATGTGTTTTAGGATTAAAATAAACTCCCTTTGTGTTTTGAAACTTCCTATAGTATGTGTTCTTAAGTATAGCTACACCAACTTTAGAGAAGGAGGAAGGGGAGGGGAAGAGGAAAGGGAGGAAGACGGAGAGGAAGAGAAAAAGAATATTGTTCTTGATCTGTGGTCAGCTGGTGAAAAGCTCACCACCAAATTTCTGGCTATTTTTTATATAATACAGTTGATATTATAGACACAGAACTGATAGAATGAGTGAATACATATTAAATATTAGAGTGGCTTACAGGCTGTGTATTGGGTAGTCCAACAATAGCTGTTTCCTGATGGGAAGTCCAAGAACCCGTGAGTTGTTCAGTCCATGAGACGCTACAGCTCAGCAGTCACAATTTGAGCTGGAGTCTCAGAGCACTCCTGGAGAGCTGCTGGCCTTCAGTCCACAGTGCAGTCTAGACGTAGGTTCTAATACCAGAGAAGGAATGTCTCAACTACAAAACAGATAAGCCTGCCATTAAAGATGAAGACAGTAGACAAAAAGCAAAAGCTTCCTTCCATGTCTTTTTCTATGGGCTGTCACCAAGAGCGGCTCAGATTTAGAGTGTGTCTTCCCATCTCAAATGATCCCATCAAGAAATCCCTCACAGGAGTGACAGATGCTTGGGGTTTAGTTGATTCCCAATGTGGTCAGGTTGACAGCCAGTTTCCTATATTCTGGCTGTGGGGTGTGTGTGTGTGTGTGTGTGTGTGTGTGTGTGTGTGTGTGTGTGTGTGCACCTTCTCCTCTGCCATGGTTTTGTGGCTCATGAGGTCTGTCCTCACTGCTACAATAAAACCATGACTAAAAGAAACTTAGGGAAAAGTGGGTTTATTACATCTTGGAAGTTAGACTCCATCATAACAAGAAGCAAGGACAGGAACTCAAGCAGAAACAGAGACCACATAGGAACCAGTTACTACCTTGCTCCCCGTGGCCTCTAAGATTACTTTCTTATATAATTCAGGACCATTTTCCCAGGGGTGGCCCAGCCCATCAATCATTAATAAAGACAAACTTATGGAGCTGATTTCCTAACTGAGGGTTTCTGCTTCCTAAGTTGCTTTTCTGGCAACTTTAAATAAATAAATAAATAAATAAATAAATAAATAAATAAATAAATAAATAGCCAGCACAAGGTTTAAATGGTGTAGCATCCTAAAGAATGGTTTGCATCATGTGTTGACTTCTTTTGTGAGCAGGTAATGGAAACCAAGAAGAAAACTAAATAACTAGCTAAATAAATACATAAATACCTGTGGGTGACAGTTATCTAGAGGAGCAGGAAAAAAGGTGGAAGAAAACTGAAATTGTCCTTTGGCACTGAGAGAGCAAGAGCTCATTTTCTTATATCTATAAAAATTTTTTTAAAGCGAATTTCCTCCGAGAACCCTTGTAATTTACAGTGATTATCCACTCTGCCTTGGAATCTCAAACATAAAATACCAGGAGTCCATTTTCTGAGACAGACGTCTAGCGGGTGTCTTCTTTCCTTCATTTGTCTGTGCTGTGAAATTCAACCGGAGCCTCTTTTGAGCTTGGAAATACTGTACCCGCTTAATCATATCGGCCACCACCATGAGTCTGGTACAACAGATAAGAGGAAACAGAAATCGAAGGTTTCACTGAAGAGGAAGGCTGGAGAAGTGTCACTGTAAAACTGCAAGTTGTGTGTGTGTGTGTACTAGAAAGTAGGAACAAAAAGAAAATTATCTCTAAATTGTGTGTGAAGAAAGCCCACAACTCAACTATGTTTCCAGATACTCCTCACAATAAAATTTTGATTTGCTTTTCTGTTTTCTCCAAGGTAAACCAACACTGTGAGAATTATTAATTTTCTGTGGCAATATTCAGACTGTTCATAGCATTATGGAAATACTCACCTACAGGGAAACAGTAAACTAAGCTCCAAATCCAGCTTCTTCTAAGAAACTGACCATTGATTGCAGAAGTCAGAGCCCAGGTTCGGTGCGGAGTTCAGCAGCTGAGTACATTTAGCTTGGGGAGGACTGGGTTCAACAGAGGGTAGAAACTAATCACATACTCTTCCTCTACTCAGGAAACTTCCGGTGCATCCGGGTCAGGGAGAAGATTGTGATTGTTGGCGCTAGTTTTTAAAACTGACAGATCAATAAGGTGGAATTCTCCATGATATTTCTGAGGAGACAAGAACAGACATCTGTTCACTCCAGATAGGGCTCTATCTACAGACCAAAGAAACGATTCCACCCAAGTCTAGCTTAGAGGTCCCATAAAGTTGCTTACAAGTCTATGGGTGAAGAGCTGCTCGCAGGAGCAAGATCACTGAAGACCCCACCCCAGCAGGAACCGGGACTCACAACACTGCCTCCAGGCAGCTTGGCCAGTCAGGGTCTCTTCACCCCAAGTGTCCTGTAACTTTCAACTTTCTGAGACTTGTAAGTCGTTCACTTCTACAGTCTTACAGATCAATCCCCAGACTTCTAAAAGTAGTATTTCAATTCAGAGGAAACACCTACACACATGAAGTTCTATTTTCTTTGGAGTGTTGCCTTTTTTTCCTTTTTTTTTTTTTTTTTTTTTATTGGTGTGTTGTCTTACAGGGTGTTAGGTTACGTTGCCCAGAATCTCCCACTTTGTTTGAATGTGAAAGACAGTGTCTTTACAGGGCAAAAAAAGAAATACATAACTGTAAAAATCTAACGTCTTTGTTTGTTTGTTTGTTTGTTTGTTTTTTGGTTTTTTCGAGACAGGGTTTCTCTGTGGCTTTGGAGCCTGTCCTGGAACTAGCTCTCTAGACCAGGCTGGTCACGAACTCCCAGAGATCCGCCTGCCTCTGCCTCCCGAGTGCTGGAATTAAAGGCGTGCGCCACCATCACCCGGCAATCTAACGTCTTTGAAAGAGGATAAAGCACCACTTTCTGAGCTGGAGGATAGCCTAATGGACATTACGCCCACGCGGCTTCCACCTTGCACAGGGTGGCCAGTGGCTCACGGCACCTTACCTTTCAGACCTTCTAAGTCTTGAGCAGGACTGTAGCTTAGGCGCTTGCCTAGAATATGTGCTGTTCAGAATACAATAAAACAAATTAACTAAAACAACAAAAGCTTCTCAATCTTTTATTTCTCCTGGAGAAAGCAAAACAAAAAGATGAGCTCGTTGAAGGACAATCTCAAAATAAAACAGCAGGATGGGGTAAGTATGTCTCATTAAGACGAAAGTTTAGCAGGATGTAGGGGCACATGTCTTTAACAGCACTCAGGCGGCAGAGACAGATGGATCTCTGTGAATTTGGGGTTAGCCTGGTCTACAGAGTGAGTTCCAGGACAGCCAGGGCTACAAAGTAAGACCCTGTCTCAAAAACAAACAAAGAAAAATACACAATAATATATTTGGAATTTCTGTCTTATATTTCCTATGGCTTTCTCGGGCTAAATTTTTTTGTTTGTTTGTTTTTTTGTTTTTTGTTTTTCGAGACAGGGTTTCGCTTTGGATCCTGTCCTGGAACTCCCTTGGTAGACCAGGCTGGCCTCGAACTCACAGAGATCCGCTTGTCTCTGCCTCCCAAGTGCTGGGATTACAGGCGTGCGCCACCACCGCCCGGCTCGGGCTAAATTTTTGACTTTTTTTTTTTCTTCTTTACAGCTCTGAAATGGAACCCTGAACACCACTGTCTTCAGGCAAACTCTACCACTGAGCCATGCTCCACCCCAGTCCTGGGCCTTTGTCTCCTCTCCTCTTCTTCCTTAAATGTCAGAGGTAAGTGTCCCCCGTGAAATCCATCCCATGTTCTCAGAGCCCTAACAGGATTACAGAGAAGCGATGACGATAGCCGCAATGTTCCCGTTTTGATCATACTGCTTTCACGGCGCAGACTGATGGATCCCCCCTGACTGGAACTTGTTGGCGATTTTCTTGACACAATGGTGACCGGAGGGAGATCCTGTGAAGCTCAACTTTGGAAACGAGGAAGAGAGAGGAATACAAATCAACGCTGGGAACAGAAAACCAGCTATTGGTTTCTCAGCCGCAGCTAAGCCTCCCTTCAGAGCAACGCATTCCAACGGTAAGACTCGCTGTTCTGAGAATGATTGTCTTTCGGAACTTTGCTGCTTTGAAAACTCCCTGCTGACGTCACAGGACGATGGTTTGATAGCGCTGAAAAGCAGGAACTTTCCCAATTCTGGAAGTATCCTTCAGCGCACATTTCCATTACGGCTGCAAAAGATTTTAAATCAAAACAGAATCTTTCACAGCTTAAAACAGCGTTAATACAAACACTCCTGAATATTAGCTAGAGAGAACGCAAGCAACAAGCATAGGTTTTTTTTTTATAAGCAGAGTACAAAGAAACAAACGTCCCAGATCACATTAGACGTTAGCACAATCTTTATTGCAACCTTTTCAAAGGTTTTTTGTATTAAAAAGAAAATGAATTTCACATAGTCAACTATGGTACAGTGATTCAGAAATTATAGACATCTTAATACCTCAAAATGGGAAAACAAAGTTAAAGACAGGAGGAGAAAGGTTATTCAGGAATAGAAATACATATTGTCTATCCTTTTAATCTTTTGAGCATTAGAACGGATGCCTCTTAGACTTTAATGTGTGAGCGATCGTCATGGACTACAACTTAAAATGCGATTTTATTTTTTTGTTGACTGCGAGTCCTGATTGCGATTTCTCCCCAAGGGTCTGGACGCCACCCTTCCCGCAGAGGGCGCCATTGTCTCAGTTGAATCGATCCCCTGGATCATTTTAGAACAAACTGGGAACCTCTGTCTTCCGTGGAATGAACTTCAGTCGCGGACAGAGCGATGCTGGTGTTCGTCGGTGAAAACAACTCTCTCAGCAGAAAAGCATTGGAGAAACTGTGCCATTCTCCAGTTAAATCTCTGATCCTTTTTTCCCCCAGGAAATGCAAGTCACCTTAGAACCTTGCGATTTCGGAGTGGAAAAACAGCTTGCTCGCTACTCCTGGCTGCATCTTCAGATTTCCCATCTTCCAGTTCTGATAATAAGGCCTAGGAATGGTACCCAGCTCATCGGCTGTAGAGTCTGCTTGCTGCTTTCTGGAATCTATATTCTGTGAAATCGTTTGGCTTACTGTTTGAGCAAGGAAAATGGTGAAATTGTGGGGAGAAAAGAAACTTGGTAAGCCACAGGAGCTGAAAACACTGGAGGTGCCGGGGATTGAACCCGGGGCCTCGTGCATGCTAAGCACGCGCTCTACCACTGAGCTACACCCCCTGACACGGTTGAGCTCTCGGGAATACATTCAAGACAGAAATCTGATTTTTCTTAGGTTTTGGAAACATCAGGAACAGAAGCCTGCGGTCACACTATTTTCACCATTTAAAGACCAAGCCGAAGCCGGGCATCTGCCTAGCACAGAGGAACGTGCCTACGAATCTGTACCATTGCCGCCGTTTGCAGATCTTGGTCCTGAGTGCGTGCGGCCACCTCTCCCAGCCCGGGAAGAGCCGGATGAATACTTTCTGTCCGTCTTTATTCCCCTCTTCCCGCTTCCTTACTTTTAAATGGTTGCACAACTGGGAACGAAGGTTCTCCTCTGTAATCCCAGCACTTGGAAGGCGAAGACAGGAGGATTGCCAGGAGCTGCAAGACAAGCCAGAACTACATGGTGAGACTCTGTTTCCAAAACGGAAAGAAAAATGAGAGAGCTGAAGGACCAAAAGTAGTTTTTCAGATAGAAAGTTGTGGCTCCAGATAAAAAAAAAATCAATGTGAACAAAAGACATAGACATAAATAATCAGAGGTGACATAAGAGTGGAAACATGGGTTGGGGGATGGGAGGAGACTAGCCAGAGAGGATTGGGGCAATGGGGAAGGGGTGAATTATATGAAAATGCCATAATGAACCTCACTAATTTGTGTGCTAATATAAAACTTAATAAAAGCAATAAAGTATAGTAATGCATGTTTCTTCTCATTTTTCTTCTTAAATGATTTATAGTACAGCTTTATGATTGAGAATATAATACAGGACTGATAAATGTGTGGGATACATTTGCCAAAGACAGTACAATGGATGTCATCAGAGCAAAGCAATAGTAGGCTAAGAAAAAGACAGGTACTAAGGCAATTAATTGTAGCAATATAAATTTTAAGTTACAACTGATAAATGCAATGTGTATCACATTAATATCACAAAAATAGACTAGAGCTTTGTAGACCTTACTTTCCTATATAAGACTAGAGTTAAATTATTATAAAACAAGGTAATCCCAATAAGTGAACTTGTATACTGTAAATGGAGAAACCACCCCCCAAAAAGCTTAAACACAGTGAATACATTAATTAAATTTAAATGCTACCTACAGTCATTAGAAAGTATTCGCTTACTACTAAAAAGGAGTTGAAAAGGAAAATAGAATATGAGAGATGCAGAAAACCGAAAGGAAAAATGATGGCACAAACTCAACTATTCCAATAACATTAACTATTAGTGAATTAAACAATCCAATTAAAAGGCACAGACTACAGGACTGGATTTTAAAATCATGCTCTAAGTGAGTGATACCAGCAGGACAGTGGAATTTAAAAGCCCTGGACCAACCTTCTCCCATGGAAGCATGAGGTTAGCATCAATGCACAGGACAGTATGTCTGAAAATGATGGGAATTAGCTAACAATTTCCTACCGAGACTAGCACCGTGCTAACGGCCTCAAAAGCAGTTGTGGTAAGGGGGTAGGCGGGGGAATCATAGCAGTTCTTTCCCTCTGCAGCCGCTCCTGCTGGCTACTCCCTACTCCTCTATCATAAATTGGTCTTTGCAATGAATGAGGAAATTTCCAACTTGCCTCTTCTTCCTGGGAGTGGGGTGGGAGTGGTTAAAGAAAACTTAAAAAAAAATAAAAACAAATCAATCAATGTAATGCATACCATTCATTAAACAAAGGTCAAAGACGCCTGATCATTTCAAAGATACAAAGGACTATTTTTTTTCATTCAACAGTCTTTTATTTGATTTTATTTTCAATTGGGGATTGAGCCCAGTGACCCTACACCAAAGTGTACCCTAAGCCCTCAACATCTTTTTAGTGCGCTGGTCTGAGAATATCCCCTACAGGGATTATAGGTCAAAGGAACTACATGCCTGGAATTCTGTGCAGGTGGGAGAAACTATGACAACTGAGCAGATCTGAGCCTTAGGTAGTGTGGAGACCAGAGTCTCCAGAAGCTTTCTCCAGACATGAGCTACTGCACAGACCCAGACTGGGGTCTATACTGAAACATGGAAATGGGTCAGAGGAGAGGGAGGAGTTATTTGCTTGAGGTAGGACAACAGGATTATCCAGTGTTGTGCAACACTGTTTTACACACACACACACACACACACACACACACTCACAACACACCAAGAAATTCACAAAACTATATGAATTTTGTGGTCATTTGGGGTTTCTCACTAAGTAACTAAAAGGGAAATTTGAGTTTAAACCCCACCTAGCCCTTTTGAGCACTCACTCCTAGAAGTGACTTCCAGCATTGGTGGGAATGCTTTTAACATACACGATTCTCACTCCACTGCCCTAGAACTCAGAGCAGCATCCTGTCCCTAGCTGTTCATCTCCCATTGCTGCGTTTGCTATTCTCAGAAGCTAGCAAAGATAGCACCGTTCTCTTTCATGGCAAGAATAATGTACTAAATTACAATTTAGTAGTTAAAACCAATTGTGGTGGCCCAGGTCTGTAATTCTAGAGGTTGGGAGGCTGAGACAGGGCTGATGTGAGTTCAAGGCCAGCCTGGGCTTTCTTTTTAAAGGAAACCAGGTGACTGTCCTCAATCTGTGAGATTACTGGATCCCACAGGTACTTGTTCCCTGATAAAAAATGGGTTCATTTTATCATGGAAATTGGTTCGCGATGAGCAAAAAGGAACCATGTTTCCTTGTCAACAGCTTGGCTATGGACATCGTCAAGATGACCAGAACCATGTGATTTCACTGCTATCTCAGTAGAAGCATATTGCATAAATCAAAATGATGATGCACACAAAACTGCCTAGCACCACTGAACCCTCAGGACCGCCACATCCCTTTTTGTGTCAGACTGAGCAAACCAGACCTCCGCGGTGGGTTGTTCTCTTTAATTTTAGCTGTTTTTTTTTTTGTTTGTTTGTTTGTTTGTTTAAATTTATTTATTATGTGTACAACATTCTGCTTCCCACACACCAGTAGAGGGCGCCAGACCTCATTACAGATGGTTGTGAGCCATCATGTGGTTGCTGAGAATTGAATTCAGGACCTCTGGAAGAGAAGTCAGTGCTCTTAACCTCTGAGCCATCTCTCCAGCCCCATAGCTGTTTTGTTTTCATTTTCGACACATTGCTTTACATCTTTATTGGCTAGTTTCTAGAGGGGATTTAAGACTTCTTTCAACCACACGTCTTAAACATGAGCTAGCGAAGGAGCTGACACTGTGAAATGGCTAGACTTGGAAAGTGTGTGAATTTGTAATACCTCAGGGAAAGCTTGAAAATCACATGCCAACAATGACACACCCCAACTTGGAGCTGGCTTGGCTAGGCCGCTGAAGATGCAGGCTACACTGGGTCTTAATGCCTGCTCCTTCTGCCCAGTGTCTCCTAGCTATTTTTTCTCTAACTGAGACAGAATGCTCTTTACCGCCGCAAGACTTCTTTGTTTCATGTGTGTTATCTGCTTTTATTTACTGAGCACTGGGAAACCTTGCCATTTGTTTTTTATTTTCCAGTTATGATGACATAGATGAGCTAAGGAAAGAAACAGTCTGATGCCATTCCTTTCCAGGTTCATTTAGATGCTATTGCTTTCTGGATTCCTTATTTTTAGCTTATGGGTCATAAAAATGGGCAATAATAAGTTAAGCAGTGGTGGAGCATGCCTTTAATCACAGCACTTAGTAGGCAGAAGCAGGCAGATCTTTGAGTTTGAGGTCAGCCTGGTCTACAGAGTGTGTTCCAGGATAGCCAGGGCTACACAGAGAAACCCTGTCTTGAAAATCCAAGTAATAATGTTGTTGTTGTTGATGATGATGATGATGATGATGATGATAATTTAACAAATAGAATAACATAAAATAATAAAGCATAAAAGACTTGACAGTAAGTCCATGGAGAGGAGAGAAAGGACAATCTGCCTTAAAAACCACTCACAGTAACTCCAGCATAATAGTTTAGACAGGGCCACCTTAGCTGAGTTCCACTGGATGTTGTAAATACCAATTTGATGATTTCTTTTATGGCTTATTGCTGCTTTTCCCTATCAGGATTTTGAACTCATTCAAAATTAAAAGCATCAAGAACCAGGTGTAGTGGTACATGCCTTTCAGACCAAGACTACATATAGAGAACTTGTCTCAAAACATATAAATAGAACAAAAAAATGAATAAAATCACTTGAAACAAAAGCACACAGTAGATGCTGAGCAGATGGCACTTTCTTGGGAGGCTGATGATTATTGTGAGCGCCGGGCCAGCCTGGGCTACATAATGAGTTTTATTTAGGGTAGCTCGAGCTACAGAGTGAGACCCTGTCTCAAACAAACAAACAAACAAAGAACAAAATAACAGACTAACAGATATAAGAACAAGCAGAGACACGTAAAAAAAATACTACACTGTAACAGTATTGTAAATATTGTTTCTTGATATGGTCTTATGGACCAAAAAAGACATATAGAACCCTCAAAACTCATACTGAACAAAGGGTTTTGTACTCTCAAGACAGACATTTGATAGGCTGAGTCATTCTCCAGAATATTAAAGCATGTGTTAAAGGAAAACACACATGATGGCAAAAACAATTATGTCTCAAAATTGCAAAATTATTATCATAAAAATTTTATCCAAGCAGCTGACAGTAATTACATCTCCCACACCAAACAAAACAAGAATTCTAAAGTTGGCCAAGATGACCCTCTAGGTCAGCGGTTCTCAACCTAGGGCCACAACCCCTTTGGCAAACCTCTATCTCCAAAAATATTTACATCACAGTTCATATCAGTAGCAAAATCACAGTTATAAAGTAGCAATGAAAATAATTTTATGGTGGTTGATCACCACAACATGAGGAACTGTGTTAATGGATCATGGGTACTAGGAAAGTCGCAAGCACTGCTGTAGGTAAAGGTGCTGCTGCCAAGCTGAAGACCAGAGTATAATCTTCAGGACTGTCAACACAAAACCCACAGCTCTCACTTTAAGGGAAGTAAGAGTTTATTCTAAAGCCATTTTGAGTGATCATGGCTTGGGAACAGAGACATAGATTACCCTAAATTCTATGTTCCAATGTAGAAGCGGTTTCACAGTTTTATCATTTACAGAACAAATCAAGGCAAGTTTAAAACACATTGGTAGATATATCAGAGAGGTGGTTACCAAAAGATGGGGGAAATTTTTATATAAGCCTATCATGCTGTATGACTGTCTTAGCTTTTGGGTTGGTGGAAGCTAACAGGTCTCTTAAATGATTCCAACTTTGTTGTTGTTGCTGTTGTTGTTATTGTTTCGGGTTTTTTTTGTTGTTTTTTGGTTTTTTTTTTTTTTTTTTGTCACAGGATGCTAGTCACTACAGCAAGGAGGGCAAGGAATGGCTGTTCCTGGGAGCCAAAGCTAGAGTTAGATAAGGTAATTAGCCCCTGGATCTGCAGCATTCCGGTGTCCCCACAGTACTGCCTGAACCTCTCACCAGTCAGTCAGTGTCTCCAGGCACAGCCTCTCAGGAGCTTTCAGCCACAGGCTCCAGCTGTTGGAAAGAGAACTCTTCTTACAGGTTGTACTGGGATTTCCATGGGACTGCCTCCCCCAGTTCTCACACACTAAATAAAGAAATAAAAGGAAAACAATTTGAAACCCCTAAACTCCACTTTTCTACCTCAAGGACTATTTAGACAGCTATGACTGGATTCTATGTAGTACTTTAAGTATTTGAAAAACTGATTGTGCTCATGGCTACTGTTCTGGTTTTATGATACGAGATAGAGTCATCTGAGAGAAAGAATCCTTGTTTGAGAAAATGCTTCCATAGGACTGGGCTGTAGGCAAGACTGTAGGGCATTTTCTTAATTAGTGATTGATGGGGGGAAGGCCCGGCCCATTGTGGGTGGTGCCATCCCTAGGCTGGTAGTCCCGGGTTCTGTAAGAAAGTCAGCGGAGCTAGCCATAAGGAGCAAGTCAGTAAGCAACACGCCTTTATGGCCTCTGTATCAGCTCCTGTCTCCAAGTTCCTGACCTGTTTGAGTTCCTGTCCTGACTTCCTTAAGTGATGGATTATGATGTGGAAGTGTATGTAAGCCAAATGAACCCTTTTCCTCCTCAGCTTGCTTTTGTTCGTGGTGTTTTATCACAGCAATAGTAACCCTAAAATGGATACTGAGCACATTTCTTGATGTTCAAAAACAAAATTAATCTCATTTTAGTTGTATTGAAATCCCTTTTAAAAGATGAACACTGTTGTCAAATATAATTGTTATTACAGTAATTGCCTAAGATGTCCAACTGGTAGCTCTTATACGCCCCAAGGAGCTATTTATTGCTCCTTTGGAACATGATAGTGCAGTAGCTCTGTGACGGGACCTAGGAAATATAACTGCGCCCCAGCTAACCAGGTTAACACCTGTCCTCAATAAGCCCTTTAAAGGATCCAAATTAATAGTACCAGGAGAAAACGGACATTTATCCACATTGGGAAGTGGGACAAAGGGAAATAGTGACCCGCCCCAAGTGCATGTTGGGGTCCTGAGAGGAGGGTAGGATTTAAACAAAAATATGCATAACTAGGCAATCTGGCCAAGGTGTGGTCTCTTGTACACCCTCACCTCAGCTCCAGCTCTCTTGCAAGGTCAGTCACTACAGTGATTAGCTGTAGAATATTTCTCTAGGAGGCAAGTTCCTCCTCTGAATACTCCCAAGGCTTCAACCACTTCTTCTCCTAGCAGGAAATTCCTTAGGGGCCATTCTTTCGATAGTCTGATAGCCAAAGAGAGAGCACAAATGTCTCTTTAGAATACATCAATTCCTGCCAGATAGGATGTTTATAGCTGTGTTAACAAAATCAGTAGCGTTCTCAGGGTTGTAATTTAGAAAAAGCAGCACTAGAGAGAAAGACACCGTGAGACAGAGTCGATGTGGAGGGGTTTTTATTAGGAGAAAGGGAACATAAAAGGAGGCAAGGGAGCAGGGAGACCAGACTCTGGGGACAGGAGCATCAGAGGAGAAGAGGAGAGGAGAGGAGAGGAGAGGAGAGGAGAGGAGA
>NW_004949164.1:1359012-1405325 GCF_000317375.1 Microtus ochrogaster | reverse complement strand
GAGAAGAGAAGAGGGGGAGGGAGGGGAGGAGAGGGGAGAGACAGATGGAGACAGAGAAAGAGAGAGGGGAGGTGGGCAGGGCCCTTTTAAAAGGGAACACAATGAACGTGCACAGGAGGTGCTCTTAGTGACTACAGCTGAGGACATATTCCCTAAAGTCAGGTCAGTACAGACGCCTGAACACTAACACTCAGCATTTGGGAAGCTGAGACCCAAGAATTGTCCTAAGTTTCATACTAATTTTTCCTACAGAGTGAGACCCTATCTGAAAAACGAAACAAGAATAATAAAGATTTTTCTATCTGGAAAATCCTCTAGGATCTTTATGGATAGAGAAATCACTTCAGTGTTGAAATGACTAGGATTTTCCTCACGTAGCTTTTCTGGTAGAGTGTTTGCCTAGCACACAGAAAGCCTTCTGTCCAATCTCGGGCACCGAAGAGACCCATTGTAGCATGTGGCTGCCTTTAGGAGGCAGAAGGAAGACCGGGTGTTCAGGGTCACTCTCAGTTATAAAAGGGGGTTTGAGGGCTACCTAGGATACAGGAAATACTGTCTCAAGATAAAAAGCTTAGTTTTTCCTCATTAAAAAAATACATTTCTTAGCCGGGTGGTGGTGGCACATGCCTTTAATCCCAGTACTGGGGAGGCAGAGTAGGCGGATCTCTTTGAGTTCAAAGCTAGTCTGGTCTACAGCCAGAGTTCCAGGACAGCCAGGGCTACACAGAGAAATTCTGTCTTGAAAACCGAACCAACCAAAGTTAAATTTCTCATTTTAAAAAATCATTACTCTCAGAAATAATACAAATTCACATTCTTAAAAATCAACATTAGCCTCCTGGCGGTGGTGGCACACGCCATTAATCACAGCACTCAGGAGGGAGAGACAGGCAGATCTCTAGAGTTCGAGGCCATTCTGGTTTGCAGAGCAAGTTCTAGGACAGGCTCCAAAGCTACAGAGAAATCAAGTCTCGAAAAACAAAACAAACAAAATCTATAGTAGCTGGGTGTGGTGGTGCGTGTCTTTAATCTTGGGATAAATCCCAGGAGACAGAGGCAGATGGATCTCTATGACTTTGGAACCAGCCTGGCCTACCTACCAAATTTCAGGCTAGAAAAGTCCTTGTAGTCTGAACCTAAAACAAACAAACAAAAGTCAACATTTTCGAGCCCGGTGTGACGTCAAATTGCTCTGATCCTACTAGTTGGAAGGTGGAGGCTAGGATCCAGAGTTCTAGGTTATCCTCAGCCACAGGCTCAGGGTGAAACCAATCTGAGCTGCTGGAGGCCTGGTCTAAAAGAAGGGAGGAGGAGGAGAAGGAGGAAGAAGAAACAAGTATTTTAAAGTAAATATGAAATTATTTTTAAAGACTATTTTTTAATTACACACATATGTGCATGTGTGTGCACGAGTGGAGGCCTCAGCCTGGGTGGCTGATCTCCCCGAAGCTGTGGAGTTACAGCAGTTTGAGCCAGCATGGGTCCTCTGAAAAGGCGGAAGGTGCTTGGACAGGTTGAGCAGCTATCAAGCTGGTCAGTCTCAGCCCTCAGCAGGTGTTTACTCTTTTTTTTTTTTTTTTTTAACTGCTAGATAAGGGCCCTCAAGAATCTTTCAAGTTCCAGTTTTGCCCTAAATCTCCTAGGCTCCTCTTTCTGCCTGGAGCAAATGTTTCCATTTGGAGGGAATGCTGCATGTTCTGAGGAACATGCCCAAAACAGTGGGTCTGTGTGTTTTGAAGTCAGCAAAACCCTGTCTTAAAAAAAAAAAAAAAAAAAAAAAAAAACCAGGGGGTATACATTGACATCACAACCCCAGGCCTGGGGTGCACATCTTTGTTTAAGCTCCTAGAACTACCTGGGCTGTCTTTGCAGGGTCAGTGCAAAGAGTCCCCGGATGCTCCGATCCGAGGGCCGCCGTTCAGTGTTGGCGCCCCTCATCCTGAAAGGTGGCCCGTGTTGTGCAGGAAGTTTGCAAGTGTGTAGTGAAGTACTCACACTTGCGTACGTGAGGCCCTTCAAAATACGAGATGAAAGCAGGAAGCGAGTGACGTGTGGCCTTTGCGATTTCCTTCGTTGCCTCGGGCTTGATTAAACTTACTTAGCCCAACCAAGCACTTTTATCTGGATGGAAACCAGCATTATACTTTTTAAATTACTTGAATGCACACAAGATATAAAAATGGAAGACAGGAACCAAATGGAGGATCAACGAAGGGGAAGTTGCCGTGGGAGGAGTGGGGGAAAGGAGAAAGTTTCCGATTTCCCACTGCGGATTGCTTTCTTCCCTCTCTCGTATTTCCTAGTCCCTGCCTGCTCCCAGACTGTCCTCTCTGCTCTCTGTATCCAGGCATTTTTGCCATGCTGTGTTTTGGATTGAAGCGCTTCGACATAAAATGCGAGAACCAGTGAACAGGCTTTTTTGACTCCCTTGGTCTTGGCTTCTGTTCCTGTGGATTGGAATTGACAGAGGACGCAACCAGACTCAAAAAAAAAAAAAAAAAGGTATTCTGTACACACCTTGAAAAGTGGAGGTGCCGGGGATTGAACCCGGGGCCTCGTGCATGCTAAGCACGCGCTCTACCACTGAGCTACACCCCCTCGTGGGCAGACATTCTCGAAATATTCTTATGACTGGATATTGCCATTCCAGCCGGCAGGTGTCCTGCAATTAATTTATGGTGCACACTGAGCACCGCGTCTCGGATGCTGTGTGGAAGTCAAGCTAGAACAAGAAAAGATAAGGTGACCTGCAAAGTCTGGATCTCGACCAGGGAACCTTCTATGACCTAGGGCGGATCGCAGGTATTTTGCCAGGCTGCTCCAGAGAGAGGTTTGAATGGTGATTTCTGATGTGAAAGGTGGCAGACCCGGCAGTGTGGTGACAGAAGGTGAAGAGAACAAAGCAGGCTGGGAGGAAAGCGTACTCGGCTGCGGACTGGCCAGCAGCCGGGTGCGGGCTCGTGTAGACCCTGGGAAGCAGCAGGCGCCAGCGCAAGGGCCCACCACCCCACCCCACTCACGGCGCGGACACTACTTCGCCCTCCACCCCCCATGAAGTCTCCATCAAGAAAAAGACGCAGAATGGAAGTCTGCACAATCCTTCATGCTCCGCAGCGTCAGGGTCCTTTGGTGCAAGCGCAAGCACTCTCCACCCCTCTCTCAGCCTTGGTACAGCAGTAAAAACTGGGGCCAGGAGTTTCTGGCGGAACAGAAATAATAGGATACCTATATTATAAAAGAGAATATACTGGATCAGCCGACAAGCCCCATACTGGGTAGTCCAACAGTAGCTAGCTGCATGCTGAAAAGACCAATAGTTGTTGAGACCATGAAAGCTGGGAGTCGCTGGTTTTGAGTCCATGTTGGAAGTTGAAGTCGGTTGGCACCAGTGGACACCAGCGGTAGCGATAGTGCCACTCCCTCAAGGGGAATCTGAGGAGGAAGGTGCTCGCTGCTTTTTCCTTGGACCTCTCTATCTTGTGCTGCTCTTTAGGAAGATCCATGTTGAGGGTGTATCTTCCTCCCTCAATTAATCCAGAGGCGTGTCTCCTACGTGGCCAAGCATTCCTGCTGACGGTTAAGAGCGAACACACGATGTAGGAGGAAGAATGGAGACTGCGTCCTTAGAGCTCAAGACAGGAACGACGGATTTCATCAAGCCCCAGGTCTCCATTGTTCCCGCGCTTTCTCCAAGAATCAGAAGACCCGCTTTCTAAAGCGTGGAATCAGAAAGCTGGTCCTTCTAGTCCGTCTCTCGCCGAAAGTAGGAACACTTGGGGTCACTAGGAAGGTTTGGGACCAGAGTCTCTGTATTTGGGTGGGCCATAAAATCTTGCGGTTCTAGCCAGTTTCCGGTGGTAAGAAACTAAAATGCCCAAGCATCAAGTAGGAACGTTGAAGAAAGTAAGGAGACTTCTCTGTATTCCAGAACCGCTCCAAGAAGAACGATCCTTTCAAAGGATGTAGGTTGCCAGGCAGTAGCGAAGTCTCTCCCAGCGCACCTTGGGGAAGCAGATCTGCGATCGCTATCAGATCGCTATCAGATCGCTATCAGATCGCTATCAGATCGCTGGCTGAGACTTACTGCTTGGTTATGCACATCTCTAGATGCCCGTCCCCAGCTCTTCTGTGACAGGGTAAGACAGTGCAAATGCAAGACCTCCATCTTGTGTTCTTGCTGGGGCCATTTTAGGTTTAACTAGAATTTAAACTCTTTGATGGAGAAGTCCATGGAAAATTACCCAACTCTATTTTCGGAACCCGTGCTCAGGATGTCCTAGCTAACTTAGCTTCTGTCAAACCTCCTGCTTGTTCAAACCTCCCTCTCCAGTTAACTGATTATCTTAGCTTATATCAAACTGCTTGCTAACATAAAGTCACCCCAACCTCCTTAAGTTGCCAAAAAAAATGCCAGGATAGGGTATCGGCCTTCAAAAACCCTGTGTTTTGGACACTCTAGGCTACACACAGGTCTTTAAATACCTGGGTGTAGTCCCAGCCAGCTGGAATAAAGACTTCCAGTTGGCTATAAGATACCCTCCTGCCCACAGATTATGAATTATGCAATTGCACCAGACTGTGAGATTGAGCAGTGGGATGAAGCAGCCACCACTGCATTAGAATAAGAACAATGATACTCTTAGATCTGTAATGATTCCCAGGACATAATAAGTACCTTGGTGACCAGGCAACTGTGTGCACAGCCCAAGGTAAGAAATACTGTGAAGAATGGCTAAGTCTTTGGTGATGAGAACATTCCAGTAGTGATTTAAAGTGAACGAGTGACTTAGAGCAAAAGAATCCCCTTCCCTAAGGTAGGAGCTGAGACCCTAAGGACCTGAATGGGAAGTAACCTGCCAAAACCAAGCTCCAAAAAAAAAAAAAAAAAAAAAGAAAGAAAGAAAGAAATGGATCCCCAAGACAGAGGGCAACCAACTCCTCTGACTGGTCCAGACCCACCCCACCCCCCGCGCCCCAACAAGATTTAGTACCCTCTGGACTGACTAAGGAGAGACTGGACAATGAGAGAGAGCCCTTTGAGATTTAAACTTAACTCCATATCCTCTCTCCCTAGGCACGGATTTCCCTCTCTTCCCTTCTTGGCATGGTTTCCTCTTGCCGTGGGTTCCTCAGAGAACCTGGGAGACTTTAGATCAGGTTTGGTGGAAAGAAGGGAAATAGCCTCTTGATACTGTAAAATCCAACCCTGCTTTGGACCATTAGCTCCTAAGACAATTGCTTTTCTAACTGTGTCAGGCAATGCTACTAAAGCTTTAAATTAAAATTAAGTATTTTTAACAAGTTGGTTTCTAAGGGACTTTAGTCAACACAGAGGGTCACAATGTGCACTCAATTCATGCCATGCTTGAGTTGGACAAAATGGTATCAAGGTCATGTTCTTCCCACTGTGTCCGTGTGCTTCCAGGGAACAGCAACACCTACAGGGATTGGGCGCACCTCCCCATTCCTTTCCAGCTAAGAGGAACCAAGGAAAGATTAAGTAAGATTCAGGAGACACAGTTTGGTGGTCCCAGTTGCAATTTATGAAAAGGTGTATGAACTCCCTTTCACTGGATTGAGACCAGAAGATTGTTTCTTCTGTTCTTTATTATTTAGGGCCTATATACCGGAGGGTTATAGCTCTTATATCCATGTTAATCTAACCTGGATGTTTATTTGGGGGAAAAAACAAAAAGATAATTGCCCATAACCAATCTGTGAGGTATGTGGATGCCACAGGGACTTGTTCCTGATGGACGCTGGGCTCATTTTATCATGACTCACAATAAGCAAAAGATAAGAATATGGCTTGATATCATGTTGGCTGGTCACTTGGTCACCCATCTTGGCTAGTTACATCATCAAGATGGTGAAGACAGGGATTTCACTACCATCTTGGTTCATGAAACTGTGTCATATGAAACAGGATGGTGGAGCTCTTAAGGGAATCACTGCACCCCTAGAATTTCCTACACCACAGGCATCAGTTGCATGCCCCAATCCTCTTCTCCTTTTAGGTTTTTACCTTCTTGGATGAAATCATAGCAGTAACAGACGCAGAGATCCCTCCAACAGAGGCTCTCATGCCAGGTGATAAACTCAACACATTTTTATAATGAACTACAGAAATCATACCAGACCTCCGGGGTGGATTTTTGTTTTAACACTGACAATTGTGTTGCCTGATGTATTTACTGGTTATAAGAGGAGACTTAGAGTTTTCCCAGCCATGTGCCGCCAGTACTAGCCGTCTGCCAGTGGGAGCTAATGAGTTGAGATGGCTTGACTGGAAAGATTGTGGGAATTTGCAGTGACCCAGGGAAAACGCAGGAAGGCACATCTCAACCAAGACCCATAGGACAGATTATCAGTTTCTAGAGACACTGTTGCTGCATGAAGGATGTAAAAATGGAATTTTCTTTGTAAAGGATTTCCATATGAAGAAGATGACTGCATGAGGCCAGGCATGGTAGAGCACACCTTTTATTCCAGCAGCTGCCAGGCAGAGGCAGGCAGATCTCTGTGAGTTAGAGGCCAGCTTGATTTACAGAGTGAGTTTCATACTTACCAGGACTATGGTAAGACCCTGTCTATAAATAAATAAATGCTAGATGATTTATTATAATGGAAAAGAAAACTAGAAAGCAAGCAAGATATGCAGGTCTACGGAAACTATATCTAAGGAAAGCAAGAGATGAGAGTTTCTGTATATGAAACGCCTACTTAAAGAGTCATTGGTCTACAGAGGGCCTTAGAGCAGAACAGGCTGCGCTGGGAGAGAATGGGGGAAAGCTGTCAGGCTGACCAGTCCAGCTGACACTCAGGCCTAGGACCGAACTGTGGGTTGACCCACACCCCAACGTCCATCTCATCTATGGACTGTTATAACATGAGAAGGGGATGAACCCACTATCTCAAACTGCAGGATCTCCATGACACAGGACAACGGCAGAAGTCTGGAGCAGCTGGTATGAGAGCCTGTTATCAATGATGTGACAGAAGATAAAGGCCTCGAACCGGAACTCAGGGCAATGAGCATTCGCAAATGAAGACGAAAGGACTGAATGTGCGTGCAACTCAGCGGGCCACATCACAGTGTCTACAACAAAATTTTTTCTTTCTTCTTTCTTATTCTACTTTGTTTGTTTGTTTGGTTTGGGTTGGGTTGGGTTTTCTTTTTTTTTAAATTTTGTTTTGCAGTGGTAGGTTGCAAGGGCAAAGTGCAGATGGGATGGGGAGATGGTGGGATCAGACACATGATGTGAAAACCACAAAGAATAAAAGTTAATAAAATAAGGAAAAAACTTAAGTGACATAAAAAAGAGTCATTGGTCTGATCTGTGTAGTAATTACAAGGATTGGCTTAAAGAACAAAAATGTATGTACAATTAAAATCTATTTAAAAGTGCTCATTTCTTGCCCAAGATTTATTAAAATGTTATACAGTAATTAAAAGTACCGGACTGATGAAGGTGACTTTCCAGGTGTTCAATAATTGTACTTGGAGACTATACTGTTAAGTCAGAGAAATTACAAAGGGAACAACAATATTACTTGGAGTCAACTAGGTCTGGGGAAACTGTAGGGAGGCACCTGTTATCTTGTTCCAGGAGGTTTTAGGGACCCCACCCAGTGAGCAGTAACCAGTGCCCAGTCTACAAAGAGCAAGGTCTAAACAGAGGAAAAATTTCAATGCAAAGCCATAGTCAAGTGAGGCCTTTGACCTCTCCTCACACAGATGGAACAACTGGCAAAAGAAAGGCTAGAAGAGCCAACAGTTCCTCTCAACAAGTGACCTTCACATGGCCTTGATAGTATCCCCCAAAAAAGTGATTAATTTAGCCACCTTCATGGTCTTAAACACTGAACAGGAAAGTATAACCAAAGATTAAAATGATTGGTATGTTTACCTAACAGTCCAAGGGATCACACTCCCTGGACATTAGACTTAAAGCCAGAGACTTATCCAGACAGCTATTTTATTTTATTTTATTTATTTATTTATTTTTTTTTTGGTTTTTCGAGACAGGGTTTCTCTGTGGTTTTGGAGCCTGTCCTGGAACTAGCTCTTGTAGACCAGGCTGGTCTCGAACTCACAGAGATCCACAGACAGCTATTTTTCCATTAATGATGTTCTTCTTGATAAGAAAAATGCTGCCCAGGTATAAGACCTTGGTTCATTTCTGTGCCTACCTGCAGCCAAGATAGACAGACTTCCAATTGTTTGATCCCAAAAATTAAATGATGGTTAAATGTATTCTCTCTCTATCTAGGATCCATTCGGAAGGGACATCACTCTTATTCTGGACACTTTAACAGCTGTCAAAGTACCTAAAAACAGATGCTCAGTTCTTCACTCTGGAGAGCTGTCTTGCAGGCCAAAGGGAAATGAGGAGCCAGCAGATGGAACCCACCAAGAGATTCTAATGGACTTTGTGTTATACCCAGATCATGAAGTCCACCCAAAAGCAACAGGAGACTGAGTCCTGTATGTAAAATTATTCTTACACAAGTTTGCAATGTCTGACTCTCTGTGTGTCCAACGTATTAGAGTGAACAGAGAGCCCCTCAGTTAGGGTTGGGTTTTTATAGTAGCAAAGGTGGGGGTGAGGGATTTCTAAGGTTCAGGACCCCTGATTGGCTGACATTTGTCTAGGGGTGTCCTGGTGAAAAGCAATGGGTGTGTGCTGGCAGGGGATCCTATCTACAATGGTTGGGACATTAGGAATTTCCTTTGGATGGTTTGTTCTTGGGTGGTGCCCGGGTGGTCTCAGTTTGTGGCCTTTCTGGAACCAGGCATTGCCTCAGGGTAAACTACTGAGACCCAGGCCTCTACTGAGCTTGTCACGGCTGGGTCCTACTTTTCCGCCTTCACAAGTACCAGTAACAGGACCCAGTCATGGGTTACCCATGGGTTTAATGAGATATTATTGGGACCTAAGAACCATTAGCTATCAGATTTTTCCAGGGCAGTGACCAGCCTACCAGGCCCTGCAGCTCCGATCTCTTGAGTACAACCAAATTGTAACTTTAATCCTGAATGTCCTCTTTGGTTCCATGGTTCTACATAAAGAACCAAACTGTCTTTTTATTGTAGAACCATTTTAGTTCAATAAATTCATTAACTGACAACTCTGGGCCTGCTTTTTCTTTTTGGTTATGTCAATGGGCACAATAAGTAGCCATTTTTGTCCCCCATGCCAGGGAGTTCCCTTTTGTCTCAGCATTTTAACCTATTTTGGGCAGGGAGCATGAGATGATGTGTTCTTTTCTGAAACTCCTTTGAACTAACATTAGGGCATTGTTATTAGGGCCCAAGTAGGCTGAAAGGCTAGCCGAAGGTGAGGAGGGAATTCAGGCCATGGGGCACTCATCAGAAGCATCTGGTTCGCAGGCTCTGCTGAAGAGACAGGGAGCATCCACATCAGCTGGACTGGTCCACAGCTTTCACCAAGTTCAGGGTTCGCAGTCATTCGGAGCAGGTTGTAGTCAGCAACTGACGCCTAGATGTGTCTGCCCATCAAATGGAAACCTATTGAGTAAGTTTAAACTAGAACCAGAAGTTACAATTTATGTACTCAAAGAAAACTAACTCATTTGAAACGTTAAGCCCCAGATTGAAATCCATATCATATAAAAAGCAAAGAAAATAGAGCAAGAAAAGAGAAAGAAGCTTGTTTAGAGCCTCACTGAAGTTATCCTCCCCAAATAATCCCCAGTCACTTAACAATCTAAGGTTACTAGAGATTTCAGAAAGCTAGCATACGTTGGCTGAATTTTAAGGAAAAATTAAAATGTATTAATAAAGAGGGAGGGAATTATGAGGCACATTTTTTTTTCTATGAAGGTAGGCTAGTCTACAAAGGATCAGTAGTTCGTAAAGCTCCTCTCTCTTGAGAAACCCCGTACAGCATCTGTCTGCTCGCCTTTGAACATTCCTAAGACTCGACTCTGTGACATCCTTCCTCTTCGGGTTGATTGTGAATTCACCAACTGTGTCCGATTGTGAGACCAAGCTTCCAGTAATGGAGTGTGGTACAGTCACCGCGTAGTGCGTTAGAATAAAAAGTAAGTGAACTTCCTTCTGCCGTGCGGTTGCGTGCCTGGTTTGGGTCACAGCCTTCCCTATTTTCAAAGTGAAACTGCCTTACCTGGTACCTGTCATTTCTTCTGTGTGCTTCTTTCTGTAACAGTAGAAGATGACTTTCCTATATATCAGCTTCCTAAGCTTGCTACCATGTAGTCATGTAAAACTCTTAAATGTCTTGAACTTTAGGGAAAGAAAAACTTTATTGTACCCCCTGTGGATTCAGTAATTGCGTCTGAATTAAGTTTATGGTTTGAGGATTAAGAGAAGAAATGATACCCAAATTAATTACATACATGGGAACTACCACAGGTATGGAAAGTAAATATGCCAAATGGAGCGAGTTCTAGAAGTGTCTATTCTTTCTTCACAGGGGATGGGGAGGAGATAGATGCAGGCAACTTGGAGAAAGGAATGATTTGAAGAGAGATGAAAAACCTCGGGAGGTTTGCATAGCATTTGGAAAAGCCTGTCTGGTGTGTAGACCGTTGGCCTCCCATAAAATGAATTAGTCTCTGCTTGATGAGATTTTAGAAGAGGTTCAGGGAAACTCTTCACTGTTTTAACTTTTGGAAGGTTAGGTTTTACGTAGATAAGGAAAATTCAGAGAAAGCTCCTCCCTGCATTTGCTGTTTCCTTGTGAGCTCTTTGTCGATCCCTACCTCCGGTGTTTGAAGAAATTAACTTGGAAAATTATTGAGAAAAGAGAACACGGAAGCTTGGGTAGAAAAAGAAAATTTGCAACCAAATTTAAGCTCCCGGTTTGGGGCATCATGGCAATGCGTGAACCGGGAGTGTGTGGAAGAGCTCGAGGGAAAAGGCGTTTTAGATGAACGAGTTCAGTGTGTGAAAGGTCAGGACTCTGGTACTCGGATGAGTAGCGAACACTGTGGTTATTGCTCACCAAGCTTCGTGGCTCTTGCTTTATTTTTCCAAGAGCGGCCGGAAGAGATCCACAAGGAAATAATTCCAACTGTCTTAGGGTTACTATTGTCGTGATAAAATACCATGACCAAAGCACCTTGGGGAGGAAAGGGTTTATTTAGCTTACCCTTCCACTTTGTGGTCCATCACTAAAGGAAGTCGGGGACAGGGCTCAAACAACGCAGGAACCTGGAGGCAGGAGCTGATGCAGAGGCCGTGGAGAATGCCGCTTACTGGCTTGTTCTTCCTGGTTTGCTCAGCCTACTTCCTTAAGACTGAAGACCAGCAACCCAGGCGTGTCACCAGCCCAGGGCTTAGCCCTCCCCCAGCATTACTAAAAAAAAAATAAATGCCCGCCGGGCGTTGGTGGCGCATGCCTTTAATCCCAGCACTCGGGAGGCAGAGGCAGGCGGATCTCTGTGAGTTCGAGACCAGCCTGGTCTACAGAGCTAGTTCCAGGACAGGCTCCAAAGCCGCAGAGAAACCCTGTCTCGAAGAAAAAAAAATGCCCTACAGGCTTGCCTACAAGCTGAACTTATGGAAGCATTTTCTTAATTGAGGCACCCTCTTCTCAGATGACTCTAGCCTCTGTCAGGCTGACATAAAACTATCCCGCACACCGGCTAAACTCAAGATCTAACCACAGAATAGTTAGCTGTGTGTTTATGTGTTCTACCAAATATAAACAGAACAAATGAAAGTAAACACCCCAAAGTAACAGATGTCTTCATGATGATGATGATTCATGTACCCTCAATTAGGAGACTGAGACTACAGCCTAGTCTGAGACTCTGTCTTTCATTGGTCTTTTTAAGTAAATTGAGAAATTAGTTACAAAGTAATAAACAAAGGAGGGAGTCCACCAACAGGCATCCTTGTGTGTTTACAGCACTCAGCACAATTCCAATGTGTCCTGCACAGACGCCAATCTCTAGTTACAGGGGACTTTTAGTCTGTGGGTTGGATATCACTGGAGTCAACCAATTGCCCATTAAAATATTCCAGGAAAAATAAAAGTCAAGAAAGCTCCTCAAATCAAAATAAATTCATGACTGAGCGCTGTGCTGAATTCACAAGACTCCAACAGCAGCTAAAGAGGTGATGGCTTCAGATCGTTGGAGTCTAAAAGTAGAAGGCTCTTGTATTTCATCTTGCTTTATCGTTTTGCTTTGGAGACAGGATCTCTGTTAGCCCAGAAAAACCGCGAACTCTTGGTATTTGAGGATGACCTTGAACTCTTGGTTCTCTACCTTCACCTCCCAGTGATTCCATTCTTAACCTCCGTCCTAAACTGACTTTGCAAATTTAGTAATTTTTTTTTCCCAGTCTTAAGCCAACTTTTTACTTTCGCACAAGCTTTTTTTAAAGCTTGCCGGCTGAGAATCCTTTCTGATTCCCACCCTCTAAACATCAGTGCACCTCCCTTCCTCATTTGCGTAATAAGGTCCTCTGAGTTCTGGCTGGACATCTCTATGGTTCTAGGGTCGTAGGAAACAGTAGCGTTCACACGGAGGAATCATTGACCAACCTGCTTCTTTCCAGCTCCCCAAATCTACATTTTAGAAACCTCTGTAAATTTTGATTCCAAATTAGTAACTTTTTTGTTATAGTAAGTCTGTTATTTTTATTTAAAAACCCCACCCCTATTCCATCAAATTTAGTTTGACTGTTACGTGATTACCCCTCCCCACCGCCTGGCCGCGTGGCCTAATGGATAAGGCGTCTGATTCCGGATCAGAAGATTGAGGGTTCGAGTCCCTTCGTGGTCGTTGTGCTTTTTAAGAAAATTTTTTTGTTTTACTGTTCTGCTCTCATCTTTTAGGGATTTGAAAAATATTTTTCTTCCTGTAACTCTCATGTCATGCCCTGGAGCTCTTGTTTAACTGTGTACTTGGGGTGTTGACTATGTGATAAGTGCTTTGCCAAGAAGAAGGCAAAACTATCCCAGGATTTCCTAGACAAGACCGAGCAAGGCACCAACAGACATACAAATATGGAAAGGAGAAACTCACCTGGTCTCAACGCTAGGAAAAGACCTACAATCAACTAAGGGATGCTGAGGGCAGGAGAAATAGTTTTCCTCAGAGAAGAGACCCCTACTGGTTATCCATTGTTAAGTGGTCAGTCCTGAAATAATAAGCGGTAAAGTAACATTATGTGGACTGAGCAGCTGGTAATTTAGATAGTAATTTGAAGTAGCTAGATCATTTAGAAGTGTGTGTAAAACAATTAAAGAAAAAGAAGCTACGAATTTGCCCAGGGATGGGGGATAGTTGGGGTGGAGGGAGGAAAGAAAAGGGAAAATAGATGCAATTATATTTTTATTTTTATTTTTTTGGTTTTTTGTTGTTGTTGTTTTGTTTTGTTTTGTTTTGTTTTTGTTTTTGTTTTTTTCGAGACAGGGTTTCTCTGTGTTTTTGGAGCCTTTCCTGGAACTAGCTCTGTAGACCAGGCTGGTCTCGAACTCACAGAGATCCGCCTGCCTCTGCCTCCAGAGTGCTGGGATTAAAGGCGTGCACCACCACCGCCCGGCTTTTGCGATTATATTTTAATTATATAAATAAAATTAATCGGGTTCTCAATGAATCTCTTTCTTGTGACTACATCAATAAAACCAATGGGGGAATGAAGAATTAAAAGGTTTGTAGTCTTCTGTAAGAGGTGAGCAAAAGGCTGAGAAGGAGCTCGGGTAGTTCACTGAGCCTGCGGAGCCCAACTTTGGTTCTTTGATAGCCCAGGATATCCCAGAACTCACCAATCATAAAAATCTGCCTGCCTCTGCCTTCCAAGTGAGGAGATTAAAGACATGCACCAAATTCATTCCTACTTTTATTATTGTTTATTATTATTTTGAGACAGGGTATCATTTTGTAGCCTAACCTAGTAATCCCATCTCAGCCCTCCAAAGTTCTGGGACTATGTGCATGAGCCAATCCGTCTGGTTTACACTGTGTAATGTTTAAATGAGTTTAAACATTCAAACTCTTCTATCATTGTCACTTATTTTTGGTGAATACAAGCAAACTTCTTTGTTCTGGATATTTTAAAATGTACAAAATGCCTTATTCATCATCTGTTGTAGTAAGGAGGCCCCCTTGTTTGTTTCCCGGCTGCCCAGAAATGGAAATAATCACATAAAAACTATTTTAATTAAATATCTCTGACTCTTTCTAGAGGTTCGGCTACGGAGTCCTCTCAGGTTTTACATGGATTTGGCACACTACGTTAGCATGCCAATTCGTAGTCAGTAGGCACCTTGTTTATTTCCCGGCTGTCCAGAAACTGAAATAATCACACAAAAACTGTATTAATTAAACAACTGCTTGACCTGTTAGCTCTAGCTTCTTATTGGCTAACTCTTACATATTAATTTAACTCATTTCTACTCATCTGTGTATCACCACATGGCTGTGACTTACTGGCTCAAGTTTTGGCATCTGTCTCTGGCAGGACTACATGGCTTCTCTCCGACTCCACCCTTCTTTCTCCCAGCATTCAGTTTAGTTTTCCCTGCCTGCCTCTATTCTTTTGCCCTATCAGGCCAAGCCAGTTTTCCTTATTAATTAACCAATCATATTCACAGCATATAAAGGCGAATCCCACATCAATCCACAGCCATCCTATGGTTGTGATAGTCAACAGAACGCTAGAATACCTCCGCCCTCTCTAATACAACTTGGTGCTTCTTCTCATCCTTGTATCTTCCCAGACTCAGTTACCTCTATTCTGCTGCCAATTGCCCGAAGTTCAATATTTTATATTCATCACGGAGTGAAATCATATGGTACATATGCATCTACATTATTCGCGTAATATAATGGTATTAACTAGGGACAAGCATGTCGACTACGTTGCAAGGCCTTGGGTTTTCTTTTTCTAGCTCTGCAAGAAGGAGGAAGGGGGAAAGGAGAAGGAGGAGGAGAAGAATTAGAAGGAGGAGGGCTTATCCTATCCTTATTGTTGCAAATGACAAGACCGAAGTCTTTTCATGACTGAACTCTCTTTCATGGGGTCAATGTATCACAGTCTCTCCATCTGCTCATTGCCTGGTGCTTAAATGACTGTAGACAAGCGCTCCGGTCCCTTTAATAAGCTCATCTCATTTCCTTAGGCAGCATACCCAGCTCTTGTCTTCCCCGTTTCCAAAGAATGAACAGCTTTTTCTTACATCACACTTACATCACATCTTACACCACACTTGGGTGGGAATTTTCACTTCTATGTCTGTCTCTACCAAAAAAACCCGACCTCTCTCTGCTTATCTAACAACTTTCCTATTAACCGGGTCCCCCGGAATGAAGGTAAGTGGTTTCACAAATATTGGGGAACACAAAGTCTCACTCCGTAGTCAGGCTGGTCTAAAAGCCATGAGGAATTCTCCCTAAGCTTCCCAGGTGTCAGTCACCTTGTGTGGCACATTTTCTGTGTAACAATGCAACAAACTGAGATGGAAAAGCCAAAGACTGTGTCTCCCAGGAAACTCGGGGGAAGAAAGAATGGAGTGGAAAATCTGTTGCTTAAAGCTCCTAGCTGTGACCCATTCTCTTCCAGGACCCAGAGAAATAGCAGGGGCCAACTGTAGTCCAGTCAGGGTCGAGATGAGTTTACCTGTGCAGAGTCGGCAGTTCTGACCCAAGCCACGGAGTCCGGAGCCCACACCCACCTCGCCTTACCCTCCTCTGCCCAGCCAGACGACGGTTCCCAGTTTTCAGGTCACTGAACTCAGGAAGGAGGAGTAAAAATTAACTTTCCCCTGACCAGATACAGCGATTTGGGGTGGAGTTACATGTCAGACACCAAGGCCACTCCCCGGATCTCTTCTAGCATGCTGGAGGGCTTAGTGATTTTCCTACGTTTCCTGGACCAGAAAAACTGCCTAAGGGCTCCAGAGTTAGCCTTTGTTCTCTTCTCTTGAAAGCTTTCGGGACTGAAGGAGGCTTGGTATTTTTCTAACAGGGTCATGAATACCGTTTGTAGATGTCTTACTTTGTGTTTCGAACAGAAATAAGGCACCTGTATTAAAAAATTCTGCAAGATCGATTGATTGATTAAATTTCTGGAGCCATGAAGATCTGGAAGGCTGCAGGTCCACAGCCCAATTATCATGGGCTATCTTTATACTTTAAACACCCATCTATTGTCCTCTTACGCGTGTGTTCTAACATCCATATTCATAATAATTGAATCTTTTTTGGAACGTACAAACAGAACCCTGCTGCTAGTAACCCAAACCCACCGGCAAAGGCTAATGTCATCAGATAGCCAATAACTAGAGATTCGCTGCCCTGTTGTTAGCTACCTACCTGATGTTATCATCAATGTTTGGTTGTTGTAGCGTTTGGGAAAGTTTGTGAGGAAAAGTGATTTAAAAACAGGCACCAAAAGATAAATAAAACAAAAAAAAAGAAAGAAAAATAGAAAAAATAAAAACAGGCACCACCTCCACCCCACCACACAAATACTTTACTTTTAAAAGCGACGGGCTTGGGGAGAGGCTAGTCATCTCACAAGCTTTGGGAAAGCTTTTTCAGAAGGTAATCAGGTCCTAGCCTAGGAATATGAGCATGCAGGAAAAACAGGATAAATACAAATATAGAATTTGTATTTATAGAATATAGAATAGAGACCACGTGCGCTAGAGTAAATTCTGACCGGAATTTAAAATCTTTCTTTTACACGATCTGCTTTGTTTTCTTGGGAAAAAAAAATAGTTTTGTGGAGGCAAAATATGCAGAGCACGCAGTATTTCGGGGTCAATAGGACTGGAAGGGAAAGGGAGAGGTAGGAAGACAGAAAGAAGGAAAGAAAGATGGAGAAAGGGAAGGAAAAAAAGGAAAGAGCGATGACAAGACAGAAGGAAGGAAGGAAAGAGCAAGCTTTTGTAGGGAAAATGGAACCAAGTAGCTGATTGCACAGGGGCCTGCAGGCCTGCCCTGTCTCAAGCCTGGGCGACTAGCACAGGTGGGTAGTTCGTACAAGGCGATGAAACTATGATTTATCTCGCGACTCCCGCAGGGGGCGCTGTGGCCCCTGCAGGACTTGAGGGTTGGGACACTCGCTGCGGGCAAGGCGCGTGGCCAAACGCCGCGGGGTAGGGGGATCTCCGGTGGCCGGACCCCCGGGACGCGCCCGCCGCTCGGTTTTCGCTCGGTCCGCAGTAGCCTGAGTCAGATAGTCTCGAGTGCTCAAAACCATAGCCGTGCTTCCGCTTCTAACATCAAAGTCGGCTGACGCATTAGAAAGTTTTCAAAGTCAATTTTTAAAGATATGTGTTTCTTAATTATGAGCTCAAAACGGTGTCTGTTTTTAGAAACTGAGTGAGGGGTTAAAAAAAAAGAATTCCTGTGTCAGAAGTGGGATTCGAACCCACGCCTCCATACGGAGACCAGAACCCCCAACCAGGGAAGCTGAGCTTGAGTCTGGCGCCTTAGACCACTCGGCCATCCTGACACACGAGAACTGGCTGCAGATTTTTTCCTGATATAGAGAACGCCGTGGCACCGCCTCTGACGTAGCAGTGTTTAGATTTGTTGGTTAACGGTGACAAAAGATGGCCACCTGTAGACTGAAAACGGAAAACCCTTTTGCTCGTGAAAAAGAAGGGAAAAGTCCGTGTGTTAAACGGAATGTAACTGTTTTGAAGACAGAGCTTCTCTGTTCTCCACTGTCTCACTCGCCAAAATTTTGAGGACGGAAGGAGGAAAGAAAACAGGCTCAGCAGTCTCGGTCTCGGCTGCTCTGTCGCTCCGGCCCGACTCAACTGCACCCCAGAGTCCTGGGAGGCTCTCGGGGCACAGCACTGGGAGTTCAGTATTTGAACACTGGTGCTTTAACTGCTGCATTTAGAGCTAAGTTCAGGGAGGAGGTATAGAGAATTGCAAATTTTCATTAACTTTGATAGGATTTTGTGTTTGTTTTTATTAGCACAGAGGCTTTTTTTTTTTAAAAAAAAAAACTTTCTGCAAAAATTAAGTACTTTTCTCTGCACGAAGAGAATAATTTGGGGTCAATATGCTTTATCCTAGCTTTCCAAACTGTTGCTTTTACAATCTACTTTTAATTATTAGGAAAAAAATCGAGAGTACAGTCAACACGGAGCCTCCCTCCAACATACAGGGTCTGTTGTGTGTTCTTTCATAAAGCATTGCTCTTTGTGAAGGAAGTTATAGGAAATGATACCCAACAAGGCATCGATATAATTAATGACTATAGTTAAGGCACCTCTTATAATTTTTTTCCTAACTGCAAAGTCCATATGAATTACAGAAAATGGAAAGAAATCAAAGCTGAATCACCTTGTCCATTTGCTTTTCAAAGTGACACAATACAAACACAAATACATTGTAAGTCAGTGGTTCTGAACCCCTTTGTCAAACCTTTATCTCCAAAAAGATTTACAATTCATAACAGTAGCAAAATTACAGTTATGAAGTAGCAACAAAAATAATTTTATGGCTGGGGTAACATGAGGAACTTAGGAAGGTTGAAAACTTCTATGTTGTCAAATATTCTTGTACACAGATTTTTAGTGACTGAAGATGTTCCACAAATGTGGAACCTATCTTCTGAACTCCATAGGCTCCAGACATGAAGGTCGTGCACATACAGACATGAAGATAAAAAAACTCATACACATAAAAAACGTTTTAGTAAAATTAAAGCAAAAGAACACACACATCATCATCTTTGTGTGAATCTTTTGGGATGGTCTGAATAAGAATAGTTCCTATAGGCTCATATATTTGAATACATATGTAATCCTCAGTTGCTTGCATTGTTTGGATTAGGGGATGTGCCTTTGTGAAGAGGTGTGTTACTTGGGGCGAGTTGGAAATTTCAGAAGCCTGTGCCATTCCCAGCCAGCTCTCTATGCCTCTTAGCTACTGCTCTTAGCGCCTGCCTGCTCCCATGATCCTGGCCATGGTGACCATGGACTCTCTCTAGAACCATAAGCCCCAATAAATGATTTTATTTATTTTTTATTTATTTATTTATTTTTTTTTTTGGTTTTTCGAGACAGGGTTTCTCTGCGGCTTTGGAGCCTGTCCTGGCACTAGCTCTGTAGACCAGGCTGGTCTCGAATTCACAGAGATCCGCCTGCCTCTGCCTCCCGAGTGCTGGGATTAAAGGCGTGCGCCACCAACGCCCGGCTCCAATAAATGATTTTAGTAAATTGCACAGGCCATGGTGCTTTGTCACAGGATTAGAAGAGTAACCGAGACAGTTTTCAATGACTCATCATTTCTTTTAGCTTGGAAATCACCAGATCAAAATTTATTGACTTAACACTGACCAACTTGGAAAATCAAAACATTCTAAGAGATGAAACCCCACCCCCACTCCTCGACTCCAGGCAAGATTTCTCTGTAGCTTTGGAGCCTGTCCTGAAACTCTCTCTGTAGACCAGGCTGGCCTCGAATTTACAGAAATCCACCTGCCTCTGCCTTCCGAGTACTGGGATTAAAGGCATGCACCATCACCGCCCAACTTGGATTTTTAAGTAGATTTATAAAGTTTAACTTTTACACTGAAGGATTTTTTTATTTCCTCAGTAAATTACTTTCTAAGCTTTTATTTTTAAAATATTTATTCATGTGCAGAGGTGTTTTGCCTGCATGTATATGTTGCCGCTGAGGTACCTGCATGTATATGTTGCTGCTGGAAGCCACAATAGGTTGGATCTTCTGGAACTGGAGTTACAGACAGTTGTGAGGCACCATGCGAGCACCTCAAATCCAACCCCAGGGCCTTTGAAGAGCTGCTAGGTGCTCTAAACCACTGAGCCACCTCTCCAGTCCCTTACTATATTTTTATTGAAAATTCATCTTTCCTCACTAATTTGTTAAGACTCCTTTTATGAAAAGCAAACCCTTGTGATACAGTTTCTACTTGTCAAGAGCCCAAGTAGAAATCCTTATCTCTTTCTTAATAAGAATTTCATCAAGTCCCTTTGAACGCCTTCCATCTGGTGGAAATATGAGCTATATGATCAATAAGAATTTTGTTAATCTTTTCCCTTCCCTTCCCCTCTCCTCCCCTTCCTATCACCCCATCTTCCCTTCTCCCTCTCTCATCCTTTTTAAAAATTTCAAATAGAGCTTTTAAACAATATATCTGATTACAGTTTTAACTCCTCCCAAGTCCTCCCCCCCTCCCATCCACACCATTTCTTTAGAAAGCAGATGGCTGGGTAGTGGTGGCCCATGCCTTATATCCCAGCACAGGGGAGGCAGAGACAGGGATCTCCGTAAATTCGAGGCCAGCCTGGTCTACAGAGCAGGTTCCAGGTCAGCCAGGAATATTTCTCGGATCCAGGCTTGATTTGTCTATGTCCTGTAACCAAAGTCTGTCACATCTTCAGCAATGGTGCCCTTCTATCTAATTACAGTGGCCCTGATAGCAGTAGTCTGTGTTCTTTGGGGGGATTTATAGAGTGCCCCCAGCAGCTGATAGGGAAGTTATCCCACACCTGGCACTGAATCTTCACTTAAAAACCTGTCTTTTGGAGAAAGCATTTTCCACTCATGCAGATTTTGTCTTTTGAGACAGGGTTTCTCTGTGTCCTGGCTGTCCTGGAACTCACTCTGTAGACCAGGCTGGCCTCCAACTCAGAGATCTGCCTGCCTCTTCCTTGTAAGTACTGGGTTTAAACATGTGCACTACCACTGCTTGGCTAATATCATGTTTTAATTAGCTTATAAAATAGCAATCCTCCATAAGGTTTTTCATAAATTCTTCGTTTGGTTTAACTTATTCCATACTTTACTCTTCCTTGTCCCCATCCCCAGCAATATAAACTTTTTAAGATTTATTTTTCGTTTCTGCATTTGTATCTGTGTTGAGTGCTTGCCATGTGTGTATGGGTGTTCATGGAGGCCAGAACAGTGCTGGAGCTCCAGGTATTCCTAAGCTGAAGGGGGGATGGAAGCTCAACTCTGGTTCTCTGCAAGAGCAGCAAGTGGTCTTAAGCGCTGAACTATTTCTCCAGCCCCCAATCCTCCATTTTAATGAAAGCATTTTACCAGACGGAATTTGGAAGTCTGGCAGATTACCGGAAGAAGTGGTGGGGACAGGGGGAAAAGCAAGCTGACAGGTGACCGCACAATTAAAGTGCTGGGACTCACTTGTGCTCTCTTAAGGCTGTGGCAGGAAGATCAGGAATTGACTCTCAGTCGGGGCTAATGGACAGTTCAACGTCAGTTTATATATAATGAGACTTTGTGTCAGAAAACGAAACCAGCCAAAACAGCAAAACCCCAAAGCCTTAATTCTCTTCTCTGTCACATAATGACTTATAGGGGCTGAACCCAAGTTCTTGCACAGGTAAGCAAGAACTTAGCACTGACCCAGCACTGACACCCGTGACCTTTAGAGAGTTCCCAATTTCCCCACATTCTGTCCAGAATTGACTAGGGTAATAGGAGAAGACTGAAATTAAGTGAAGTGAAATTCAAAATGGGATTCAACACGAACTGGTAATTGTTGAAGTTGGGAGATTGTGCAGGAGTTTTAGTGTATATATTCTTAATTTGTGTTAAATAGTTTTACCAAGAAGGCCCTGGGTTTGATTTCTAGTGATAGACAGACAGACAGCTTTCACTTCCCCCTACTCTTCTCTTCTTGTATATCACAAACCTTGAAGTGGATTTAGAGGTCAGATCTTATAGACATTCTGCATAGCTGTGCATGAATAGCCATGAAGGTACCCAATGTGGATACCTTCAAATGCCCTACTAAAATTCAAACTTTGAATACAAAATTAACCTCATAAAGAAGGTAGACCCAAGTAAATTTACACTCCTCTTTAATACAGAAAAGGAGATGTAACCAGGAGCATGTGATATTTGGTTTTAATTGTCAACTTAGGACAATCCAGAATCACTCAGGAAGAGGGTCTCAATAAGGAATTGCTTGGCTTGGGTTAGCCTGTGAAGGATTTCCTTTTTCATCGCGTGTATGGGTTTTTGCCTGAATGTATGTCTGTGTGCCATGTGTGCCTGGTACCCTAGGCCACTGGACCCCCTTGAACTGAAGTTCTGTGGTTATGAACTAAAGTGTGCACACTGAGTTCTCTATCTAGCCCTAGTGAGGACGTTTCTTGATTGGGGTTGAGTTGGGAAGATCCACCCTAGATGTGGGCAGCACCTTTTCATGGCTGTGCCTGGACTGAGTGAAAAGGAGAGAGGCAGTTGAGCATGGGCGAGCATGAATGCATCTTCCCTTCTCTTGGCTGTGGATGTGACTAGCTGCTTCAAGTTCCCACCACCCCGACTACCCTACTATGATGACCTGCAGCTGGGAATTGAGAGCCTAAGTCACTTTTGTCTGGGTACATTTTTTTTTTAATCACAGAAACTGTCAAGTAAAGCAGGGCAACACTGTCAATGTGTGCATATCCCTTAAAATCGAAGATAATGTAACAACTTAGGAGAGTCTGTGCCTCAATAATAGTCCCACCACTTTGTGTATTTCTCATTATTTTTCACAGAGATCTCATAAAGGAGGAAGTTTGGGGTTAAATAAGGGACAAGGATTTAGTAATTTAATCATGACAGTTTACAGCTGGACTTAGCTACGGGTCACCAGTCTCATGACCTCAGAGCACAAGGACCTATGCATGAGCTCAGTGGTGGTGGTCTTGTCTTGCATGACTATGGTTTGGGGTTTGACAGAGTTCAGGAAGGTGGAGCACAGAAAGGGCATACAGAAGTGCAGACCTAGCATTTCTGTTTCCTGGTTACTGTGACACAAAGGCGACCTACAGTCAATGATGTTTCCTTTTTCCCTAATTCTTTAGTTGTGCTCACTTTATTATCCCTGGTCCTTGATTGACTTCAGTTTTTTCAAGGACAGAAAGTTATCTTGTATTTTCCTAGGAGTCAGGTCCAGCTGCGGCACTCAAAACTGGCTAACTATGTATCTGAGTCAAAGACTCGTTGTCTTTCATGGAATAGGAGACAGCACCACCCTTGGCACACTAGGAACCATTTAAGATTTATACTGGAGAGGGGGAACGGTGAGGGAAGTAATTTTTCTATTGGTGTGGACTTGAGATAAGAGGTAGTATCAAATTACCATTACCCATCTGACAGCTATTTGTCCTTAATTTCATAGTGCCTTTAAATGGTTGGAAATTATGCATATCCTCTGTTTTCTAAATGTATTGGTGGAAGGTAAGGGCCATGTTTAGTTTCCCTTTATACTCTGAGTGTCTCTTCTAGGCCTCCTTTCCTCTTCAAGGTGATGTGCCAGGAAGAAAAAGAAGTGGCCAAAGGCATGTGTGGCAATTTCCTGCGGCAATAGAAGAATGAAAAGGCTTCTAAACCCTAATATATAATTAACTAGATGCCCCAAGGACCAGGTGCCCAAAGAAATGGACTGACCCTCATGTCTGCCATTAGAGCTCATATTCCGACTCAGTGAACGAAGAGGCTACTTACCATTCTGAAGGTGAATACATTCACAATTAGCTTCGGGTTCACTTAGATTTTTTTTAAAAAATTATGTATTTGAGGGTTTTGCCTGCAAGAACGTATGTGCACTCCATCTGTGCCTGGTGCCTGTGAAGGTGAGAAAGGCATCAGATTCAACAGGACTGGAATATGGAGAAGCAAACCAGGGCCCTCTGTGAGAACAAGTGCTCTTAACTGTTGCACCGTCTCTCCAGCCCAGTCTGAGGGTCATTTAATCCCATTCAAAATAGCAGGATTTTAAAAAGTTAAAATCATAAATACTCATGAACTCATCACCACAAAAAAAAAAAAGACCAATAACATCACCCTTGCTGCCTCCTCTTGCTCATTTTCCCACACATTTAAGTAATAACAATCTTTTTGTTCCTAAACTTAAGACTGATATTTTCACTCAGCATTAAATTCTTTCTACCTTTAACATTCAAAATTCCCTTTTTATAAAAAGATTTGTTCAAATGTGCACACACACACTCCCCCCCCCCTCTCTCTCTCTCACACACACACACACTCACACTCATAGTACATGTAGAGGTCAGAGGACTTCAGTTCTTTCCTTCTACAAACCCAGTTTGTCAAGCTTGGCAGCAGAAAGTTACCTACCGAGTCATCTTGCTAGCTAGCCCTACCTAAACAAATGTTGAATTCAGTATTAACTCTACATGAGTATATAGGTGGGCATGCATGCCTATGGTGGATGTGTGGAGGTCAGAGACAACTCTGTGGAACTCTGAGTGTCAGGGATCACATTCAGGTTGCTAGGCTTGCTCAGCCAATGTCTTTCCTCTGAACCATCATGCTGGCCCAAGTTCACCTCTATCCATGTTTTCACTCACCTTGGGAACTTTATTAAGTACAAGGCTACTTTGCTGCTCCAGTTTTGCTTCTAGTAAAAGTAGAGCGAGAAGCTGCAACTACTGTAGCAGTAGGAAACCTTGTGTGAGATCCTGTCTGCCTGGAGACTGCCCCATTACTGGGCGTGGGTGGCACACGTCCTTGGATAGGTATGAAATGTCCTCTCTGGGTTTTTCTTTCTCTCTAAAGTCTAAGTGAAAGGGCATGTAATTTCGACTTAGATTCCACCCATTTTTCGATTGCAGATCTTCTGTAGTGAACAGTGCTAAGGCAGGTATTCCAAACCAGCAAATCAGCACTTCCAAGTTCCCATTCTGCACAATACTTCACATGTAGAGAACAGTATATATGTATACACTGGGCGGCAGAAGTTGATGTATGTGGTGGCCACATCAAATCTCACTTTTAGATCCTGGCTCTGCTGCTTCCTAGCTGCACAACTTAGATAAATCATTGATCCTTTCTGCTTGTTTATTTGCAACACAAGGGCAATTGTATACACGTCATTAAGTTGTGAAGAGTACTAAGCTACTGTGCAAAAAGTCAAGCAGTGTCGTCAAATACACGCGTATCATTCTAAGCATTTACGTATCAGTAGAAGCTAATTCTACCTTGTGGAAGCACCTTGGTCGCTGGTTGGTTGTACTATTTTTCTTAAAATCTAAAAAAATGAATGTAGAGGTGGGGCATTTTTCATTCATCAGGACACATCTAATGGTCTTCGGCCACAGAAGCCCAATGTTAGACCAGGAGTAAGTGCGTATAATGTGTATACAACTTAACAATCTGGTATTCTGGGACCATGTGCAGAAGCAGCTAAGATACAAATTCCTGAGACTTTTTTCTCAGTCTTATCCTCTGCAGCACATGGTGACATCACCCACAAGCTTGGACTGGTTATTTAGTGCTGGGAAGAATGTCTGGAGCCCTCCAATCTATTTCACTTAGGGCTGCATTGTTTCTTAGCCAATAAAAAACCACCCAAACAAGAAAAAGGCGGGCATATGGCTTCTGTCCTATAATCTAGCACCCAAAGGTTCAAGGCAGGAAGGGCATACCAAGTGAGCCCGGTATGGGTTCAAAGAGATTCTGCCTCAAAAACAAAACCCCACAATAGTAATAACCAGATGAACACACACAGGCCTGAAAACATTCTCCCAAGGATCAGACAACACAAGGGCTACAGGCCATGGATATGCACTTTATCTTCTCATCATTAGAAACAGAGACAGGACACTGAGAAACTAGCTCTATAAACTATTCGGAAGTAAGCTATTATGTAGGAGGGAATTATGAACCCATATTAGAAAATGGGTCTCACCCAAATACCTCCAAAGAACAGCAATGTAAACGTACACATTCACTTCACTTTTAAACAGTAGTGTCAGGAAAGGAGCTGTGCAAGGGTAATTCTGAGTGCTTGTGAGAAAATCCCGAGAAAACAAGTCTCACGACCTGTTTCTTCAAAAACACAGACCCATTCTTGGAATGTGATTTCATACTCCTCCCAGGTGTGGTGGGTAAGAGTTTAGATTATTCAATACAACTGGATATCGTTGCTTATATGATGCTGCGGAAAATGTTTTTGCCACATGTGGTTTGTCTTTGTGATGTACATTTTACTCAAGTGAGTCTTCTTAACCCTCAGAGTATAAACTGTCTGGTGCTCTGAATGAAACTGGTACTGTATGGTACTTAGTCTTATCTCATTTTTAGGCTTCATTCTCCCAACTCCAAGCTCCAGTTAGAGTGGTAAACACAGTAGGGCATGTACCCAAAGGGAAGCAGCACTAAGAACCATGGCAGGGATTGTACAAAGTGGCCTTAGCCTCTGACTCCAAAGACTGGATGCAGTTGCCTCTAATGGCACACACCAGGAAACACATTGTATCCCCACTCCAAAGGGATGCAGTGAAGTCCCAGAGTTCTGCCTCTGCCTTCTAGAAATGGAGCATGATAGTCACCAGCTCACAAACACTCCACGGACATTCTTAGGTGATCTGCACATGCCTAGCACAAAGACAAGCCTTTCAATAGCAGGAAGGGAGCAAACAATGCCATTGGAAAACCACTGAGATAGAGACACTAGTTAAAACATTATGTCACTACACAGGTGGGGTCATTTATCACCAGTAGTGTAATTATAACCAAAACATAAACTGGAATAATGGGGTTAGTAAAATAACTGGAAATCAGGGTAGAATTACTGTTTCACGAAAATAAAGTTAGGAGAAAGGGAGTCATTCAAACAGTCTGTGGTCCCATCCTGGGTTCTGAGAAGGGAGACATGGTCGAAAAACTGTCTTATTCTCTATTGCTATGATAAAACATTGACCAACAGCATCTTGGGCAGGAAAGGGTTTATTTGGCTTACACTTCCACATTACAGTCCATCACTGAGTGATGTCAAGGCAGGAGCTCAGGGCTGGAACCTGGAGGTAGGAACTGAAGGAGAACCAGAGGACCAGTGCTTATTGGATTGCTTCTTTAAACAGCCCAGGACCACCTGACTAGGCATAGGCCTGCTCAGTCAGCTGGTCCTTCCCCATATCAATCATCAATCAAGAAAACGCCCCATCAGACTTGTCTACAGACCAGCCTGCTGGGGGCATTTTCTCAGTTGAGGTTCCTTCTTTCCAGATGATTTTAGCTGGCTTCTTTTGGCACTTGCACTCATGCACACATACACTCACTCATACACCCAGACAAACAGCAATAAAAATATGTTCAAGTTCTACAGGATTTAAAAAATTAAAACACTTTTAAACTCCAAAATCTCTTTAAATTGTCCAAAATCTCATTAAGTGGATTCCTGTAAAATCAAAATACAAGTTACATACACTTCAAGAGAGCAAAACCAGAGCACAGTCACAAACAAACCAAATTAAACCCAATTTGAATAGTTAAATAACCGTCCAACATTTGGGACGCATGATCTTCTGGGCTCCAAAGGGCTTACATTGCTTCGCCTCTCTGGTTCCACCTTATGCAGCACACACTCATAGGCCCACATCTGCTGGTGGACCTGCTGGCCATCCTATAGTCCCATCATCGCCAGTATGCCGGGCTCTCCGCTGCAACTGGCCATACCTCTCTTCAGGGACTGTGTGGCTACTACAGGATGCCAAATCTCAGCTTCTCGCCATGACCCCTTTAACCTTGCTCATGCAGTCAAACCAAGTACCACATGGGAGATGTTTACACATTACCAAGTTTTGCTACTAGCTTGAGATGCAGGATTGGCCTCCTCTGGACCACAGTCTCTCTGTGCAGACCTGGAGGAAATACTTTCCAGTTGTCTCAACAGGGCTAGCCTGTTGTTAATCAGCTGATCTTCACCCCAGTTGACCAGTATTGACTGTCCCAATAAAGCAAAGGTTTCACGTCAGTGCTGCTGGCCTCTTGCTCACAGCCAATTCTTCAGCCCCAGCTGTCCAGAAATCACACATTCTTTTTGTGTTTTTTTTTTCTTTTTTTAAGATAGGGTTTCTCTGTGTAACAGTATCGGCTGGGTGTCCTGGAACTCGCTTTGTAGACCAGACTGGAAAACCACACATTCTTAATTCAAGCGTATCACACAAATGACCCCAATAGTCTTTGCTTCTCTGCAGCTTCACAAGTTGGGTCTCTATCATCTGCGTTTCTCTCAACACTCTTATTTTCTGAGACCCCGCAGCCCATTATACTTTTAATATTCAATGGCTTTTCCAAACCAAAGTTCCAAACACTTCCACAGTCCTTCCCAAAACAAGGCTGGGACTATCACAGCATTTTCACCAGCCTCGTAACAATTTTTCTCAGCTTCTCTGCTGCTGTGATAGATGCAGACCAAAAGCACCTTGGGAAGAAACGGGTTTATTTGGCTTACACTTCTACATCCAAGCCCATCACTGAGAAAAGCGGTTCTCTAAATCCTATCCATAGTCTTCATCTATTCAGTCATGTGTAAAAACCAACAAAAGTGTAAAACACAGGAGGAGGAATCTGGTTTTTATTCTGGGAAACAGCAATACTTCTCATTACATCTCACAATCTGCAAGGGAAGGGAAAGTGTAGTAGAGACCATGAACACACTGTCTCTCTCTGTAAGGGCATGGGAAATGGTAAGGACACCTGGCTTTGATGGACAGGAATTGACAAGTCGACAAGATCCTGTGTGCCTGGGGTAGGATTACAGCCAACAGCACTTGTGGTCTCAGTCCACTTCCTCAAGGGGAGGTCTCCATGGAATGACCGTGGTTCCCCACATGACCAGAAAACCCATCAATCCCACTCATAGGGCAGATGATCAAAGGAGCTGCGCTCTTCCCTCCCGAGTAACTGAGGCTGAAGTAGGGCCGGACTGGCCCACAGAAGGTAGCATGAGAGAAAGTAAAGGTATGACATCTCTCTGTCACGTTGTAGAAGGAGACCTCACCAGCATCATAGTCCAAGAAAATCCCTACCCGCTGAAGAGGGGTCCGAAGGGGGAGGGCAGTCATCGGGGAGGTAAGAGCCCAGTATTCTTTCCCATACCACAATGACACTGCCCAGAATCCATTCTGGGGCGCTGAGGTCACCCCACCTTTTCTGCACACCGAGTCTTCACAGACACCTATGGTCCACTTGGCTTTATCTCCCACCTCTACCTCCCAGTAATGTCTCCCAGCGATGAAACATGGAGAGCCCAAGACACAGGGAAACAGATTGAACCGCTCAGGGTTGTCTGGTAGATCCTGCTGGAGGTAACTGTACCGCACTTGACGAAGATTATCAGAAAGGATCAGGCTGGGGTAGGCTGTGTCTGGGTCCAGGGTCACATCCACTGTAGAAACAAAGAGGGGTGGTCAGCTGAAGGTCGGAGACACTCGAGCCCACCTGGCACTTCACCTACTTCCCTGGAACACAGCAGAGATGCCCACTAGAAGCTGTACTCATTTTATGATCAAACACATTGTAAGCTGCATAGTTCAAAAATTACTGTTGGACCCAGGCATGGTGGCACACTAAGGAGACAGAGGCAAGAGTATCTTCACGAGTTTCAGACCAGCCTAGGTCACATAGCCAGTGCTATACAACAAGACCCGGTACCAAAACCTAAAAATTTATCATTACATTAGCTAATTACTCTCTCTGTGGCTAACAATGAAACTAATACAATTTTACTCCCACTCTTCTCTCACATCTAAGGCTCAGTCCCCACTGACTGCATCTGAGATTTCTGTACATATGTCTAAGTCCTGAATTTGAAAATTCTGGCATCAATAGAAGTGATGGAAAATATACATAGTCACATTAGAACAGATAGAGGCTCCTGGTCACAAAAAGTTGCTAGATTTTTTTAAAAACATTATTTATTTATTATATACACAGCATTCTGCCTATATGTATGTCCACACAAGAAGATGGCACCAGATCTCATCAAAGATGGTTGTGAGCCACCATGTGGTTGCTGGGAATTGAACTCGGGACCTCTGAAAGAGCTGCCAGTGAGTGTTTTTAACCTGAGTAATGTCTCCAGCGCCAGGAGTTGCTATTTTAATTAATTTACTGAATAACATACAACAAAATTTTAGTTTATAGACATTTTGGAGTTCAGAATTTTTGTTAAAGAACTGAGAATCTGCCCAACTTTCATTTCTGAGACTGTCTTGCATATCTACTCTCTATTCATGTTTTCCCCTCCCCCTTTTGAGACAATCTATGTAGATCAGATACCTTAGCCTCAAACAATGTGGCAAAACATAACCTTAAGATCCTGATTCTTCCTGCTTCAGCTTCCCAACTACTGGAGTTACTAGCATATACACTATCATATCTGGCCTCTGCATAGAATTTTTTTTTTTTTAAGACAAGATCTCTCTACATAGTACTGGCTTCCCTGGAACTCACTCTGTAGACGAGACTGGCCTTGAACTCAGAAGTTCACCTGTCTCTGCCTCCCAAGTGCTGTTATTAAAGGTGTGCACCACCTCACCTGGCTGCCTGGTTTGTCTTGAACTCATTACTCCATTACTCCTCAACTTTTAATTGAACATTGTGGATAATTCGCGTCACCCCTGGGTAGTTGAATATGGGGTGTTTAAGAAAGCAGACTGGGCTCAATGGTAGAGTGTTTGCCTAGCAAGCACAAGGCCCTGGGTTCAGTCTTCAGCTGGGGGGGGGGGGGCAGACTGAGCAAGCCATGTCTAGTAAGTAAGCAGCTTTCCTTCATGGCCTCTACATCAATTTCTGCCCTGACTGTCCTCAGTGATGGACAAAGTGCAAAAGAAATAAACCCTTCTTCTGCAAGTTATTTATGGTCATGGTTGTTTCATCCCAACAACAGAAACCTTAACAAAGGCAGAAATCAGTAACAGAAGCGGGAAATTGCTATACAGTCTGACCACGTGTTTTTGGAGGACTGTGAATGCATTTGAACTTGAGGCTGGAAAAGCCTTTGGGTATTCACAGCTCAGTAGGCTCTTCTGTTTGCACTGGGAAAGCAAGAGTGTTCAGAGAAAAGCAAATGATGGGGGCCTGGCTCACGAAGCTGCCGGAAGATGCAAAGACTCTCCTGTGGTCGTCTGTGTGGTATTTTTGTGTTAGGAATGAGTGATGTCTGGTCAGCTGGAGCTGAAGAAACAGCTGTGATTAACCAGAACCCAGTACCGATGGAGTAAAACCTTTACTTTGCCAGGACAGACATCTCCTTTCTCCATACCTATTCAGTATAGTACTTGATGTCTTAGCTAGAGGACTAGAACAACCAAAGGAGGTCAAGGGGATACAAATAGGAAAGGAGGAATTCATCATATTCTTATCTGAAGACATAATGTTTTAAACATAAAAGACTCTGAAGAGTATATCAGGAAACTTCTACAGCTCATAAACACGTCAGCAATGTAGCACGATATAAAATTAACACACACACACACAAAAGTAGTCTTTCTATATACAAACAACAAACATACTTAGAAAGAAATCAAGGAAATAATCCCATTACTATAGCATTAATAAATTGTTTTTAGCTGGGTGGTGGTAGTACAAGCCTTTAATCCCAACACTTGGGAGGTAGAGACTGGCGGGTCTCTGAGTTTAAGGCCAGCTAGGTCTACAGAGTGAGTGAGTTACAGGACAGTAAGGGCTACACACAGAAAGAAACCCTGCCCCTCTCCCCACCCCCAAAAACAATGAAAACAAAACAAAAAGATAAGGGGGAAATTAGGAGGATTAAATGGCATAGGCGATGGGAGTGAAGGGTACAAAGGGTTATATGGGGGAAAAGACAGCATTAAAGTCGTTAGGAAAGTCACATGGAAACCTAATACTCTAGAAGCTTCCTAATACACACACACACACACACACACACACACACACACACACACACAAAATTAATTTAAATGAAGTTACCATATAGTGGGATTCTGGGGACAATATCTCAACTAAACAAGAGAAACTACCAAATGACCTCCTCCCAGGACCATGAATGGGGTACATAATTGTTTGAGTTGTTGTCCAATGGTGTCTCAGACACTACCCGTCCCTTCACATTACAGGCCATTGCCAACACTATTGGCTATGCTCAACTATCTGATGTAAGTCCCTGTTGCTGAAGACACCACATAGTCATATCACAGAACAGGAAGAAACTGAGTTGACACTCAACGTGGAAGCTTCACCCAACCTGCTAGTTTAAAGGAGCTATACCTGCTCCTGGAGGAGAAAAGTCATCATTAATCTCATTCAACTCAGAGTCCCGTGAACTGCCTGGAAGACACATCCACTAGTTCAACGGTAGCACACATGTTATGAGAGTAACCAACCACTTTATATTTTTGGCCTGCTACACAAGATGGAACCCATACTTGACGATGTCAGTAAGATTAAGAATCTGAGGCTATATAGGTCAGAGGTCCTAGGGAACAGTTATTCTGCTAAATAAACAGTCCAATAGAGTGACTACTAATAACATATTCTATATGCATAGATAAGTGCATTGTTTAACCCTTATCGAGAAGTTTCTTTTTGCATTAGAACTGTAATTAACACAGTGTACTTTGGAATGCTTAGTCTTAAATGGGATGTCTGTATAACACTCCTCCTCTCGAGGCTTAGGAGTCGACTATGCAGAAGAGGGGGTGGGTGGAAAGATTTTACAAGCTGGAAGTGGTAGATGACTTCAACAGGGCAGATGCACGTATGAACACACATACAATGTGATAGCATGTACAAAGTCCTGCACAAGCTCAAACCAGACAAAATCATAGCATGGAAGAGGGAAAGTGGGCCCAAAGTGTCACCCCTAGAAGAGAAGCTATTCACAAAAGACAGCTGCTTGGAAAGGGAAAATCAGTTTTCTTCAACAGAGTGATACTGGGTGTATCAACCACATTCCAGGGTGGCTCCATGCGCAGTTATCAGACAACACAAATTGGATCCCATGGCTTTTGCTGCTGTTGTTTTTTCTTTGTTATTGTTTGTTAGTTTTAAGAGAAAGAACATGTAGTAGGATGGGTAGGGATGTAAGAGAGTATGTGGGAGGAGATGGAGCAGGGGAAAGACAATATCAAAATATTGAATAAAATTCTCAAAGAATGAATAAACATTAAAAAATTCATGATAGGTAACAGGTGAGATGATCCTTGTTTTCAACTATTGTTGAAATAAGAGCGGCGGGGCTGAGTCCCCGTGCATCCCCAGCACCCTGCCGCCCCCATGGCTAGCTTTACCCGAAATAATTACACGGAAACTGTATTCTTTTAATCACTGCCTGACCCATTAGTTCCAGCCTCTTATTGGCTAGCTCTTACATATTGATCTAACCCATTTCTATTATTCTATGTAGTCCACAAGCCGGCTTACCAGGAATGATCTTAACCTGCATCTGTCTGGAGTGGGAGAATCATGGCGACTCTCTGACTCAGCTTCTTTCTCCCAGCATCCTGTTCTGTTTTCTCCGCCTACCTAAGGGTTGGCCTATGAAATGGGCCTAGGCAGTTTCTTTATTAATAAGAAATCATTCCCACATCAAACTATCTGTGCACAAAAGTCACCTACTACTCTCACCGTCTTTTAGTGCTATGGATCTAACAAAGGACCCTACCCATACACAAAGTCTACTCACCCTGCCGATGAGCTATATATCCAGCCCCAACTTGTCTTTCTTGTGCCATGGGTATACTTCCAACCAGACTGTAAATTCCAAGGGCATAGTACTGCTTTCTAAAGCATCTTACGTGTGACATACTCAGCCAATATAAAAGAACCAAATATCAAAGGCAAGAGAGATGGCTCAGCAGCTGAGAGCCACTGCTGCCTTTGCCTAAGACCTGGGCTTTGTTCCCAGCACCTACATGGCGGCTCAAAACCGCCTGTGACTCTAGATTAGGGAATCTAACCCCATTTTTTGGCCTTTGTGAGCAACAGACAGGTATGTGGTACACATATATACTTGTATTCCAAATACTTAAAATGTTTAAATAAATAAACATTGATAACAGCCTTTGTCCCAATTAAGGAAGACCTAATAACTAAAGGCTGGAAGTAAGTAAACATATCTCAGATTTGGGTTTCCTGGAATCAGACTGACTCAGTCTCTGAATCATAACTTAAAGATGGATGTCTAGGGTTTGTCAAATTTTTGCCCAGAACATACCACTGAAAAGTTAAGAACCCCAGACTCAACAACACAGGGGGAAAAAAAAAGAGCTGATTAAATAAATCTTTTCTGTTGGGGCAAACAAATAGTACACTGCCCCAGATACTGGTGGGAAGGTGCATACTTGAGGGGATTTTCTGCTTCTGGGGAACCATGTGTCTATAGAAAGCACATAGAAACAACCAGAGGCTTCTGGCTGTATGTTATTTTGCATATATGCAACCAAAGGATCCAAACTCAGGCAGCCTCGAACCACTTCTAATAGTGGTTAGATTTATAGGGCTTTTACCCCTTTCTTCAACATTGTTTGTCTTCTAGCACGTACCTGAGTATAACTGAGCCTCTCTCAATTCTGAAAGAACAAGAAAGAAAAGTTACTGAACCTCTGTGTCTTTCTAGGAAGCACGTTAAGTGAATTTAATTTGGTTAAAAATCATAAAGCAGTGGAATCTATTGGCATTCCAGAACCCTTACGTCAACGGGGCACTGATTTATTTCTAAGTTCACTGTTAGAACTCCATATCTGTTTATTTACCCAGTAATTTTTTCTTTCTCTCTCTTTTTCATTTTTTTAAGACAGGGTTTCTCTGTGTAACAGCTCTGGCTGTCCTGGAACTTGCTTTGTAGACCAGGATGGCATAAAATTCAGAGATCCACCTGCCTCTGCCTCCAAGTGCAGGGATTAAAGACATGCCTGGCTCTTCTTCTATTTTTTATTTTATTTTATTTTTTAAAAGACAGTCTTACTATGTAACCCAGGCTGACCTGAAACTCACTATTTGGCCAAGGATGGTTTCGAATTCATGACAGTTGTCCCTGATCAGCTGCCCAAGTATCAGACTTATAAGCATGGCTATTATACTTTGCTCATGGAAGGATTTTTAGGGCTAGAGGGCTTGAAAACCCTGGCTATAGAGATAACATATGTGATCTTGGTAGAACGTAGTATCAGACTGAGTCACAATCAAGAATCCACCTTCCATAGCACGACTTGACTCTGCAAAAGCTAAAAGTTCAAATGCACGACATACATATTTACAACTCTTAATTTGTACAAACAGTCTGCTGCAGAGGCTGAGTGGCTCAAATGACACCCATCATTAATTTATGGGGGATTTCACACTAGAGTCTTTGAAGTGGCAAAGGAAGAGGAAGAGAAATAAACAAGAATCAGACTGAGGAAAGCCACTTCTGCACTATCCACTGAACTAAATGTCGTTGTGGAGGGCAGCTATGGCACATTTTCAATCTCAGAATTGAAGCTGAGGCAGCAGCCTGGTGAGTTAAGGCTAGACCGGGCTATATATTAAGACTGTCTCAACAAAACCCAAACTCAAACAACAATAATAATGTAAACAGGAAAGTCTGTGCATGATGTAAGTGTGTGTGAGGGGTCACATGTCGGTTCTCACCTTACACCACGTCTCAAACACAGGCCAGCAGGTCTGCACAACAAGGCACAGCACTTACTGAGCCATTCTGCTGACCCTCCTGAGCTCTCAATACACTCAGCTGCTACCCAAGAAACTTAGAACATCAAGAGTCCAGAAAATAGGCAAATTTACCTTGGATTTTCTCCATATCTGACTGCATTTTTTCTAAGGAGAAAAGAAAAGAGATTCAGTTTGTATTACTCTGACTGGAAAATGCATCCGCAGATAGATGATCACAGCATACAGACATCAGAATACTAACCCACTTCCTCTCCTCATATTACCTGTGAACTGCTTCAGACTTTCTGTCAAGAACAGACATTTTTGGGCAAAAATATGGATTTTCTCTTGTAGATCTGGAGGTGTGATCCAGGGCTCAGGGATCCTGATTCTTTCAGCCCTAAAATAAAACAACAAACCGTATGTGATTACCTTCTCCAACCTTCTAGGGCTTGACTAACCTGTCTAACACTAGTGGGCAGGCAGTCTTTAAAACTGGCTACCACAAGTTTTCACAACTTCCTTCTAAATCACCTTTAGAAGTGAAAATGAGAGATAACCTTGCTCATTTTCATCTCTCCCAAAGCACCAGCTCATGGTTTTGTGAACAGTAAGTCCTCAGTGGAAACACTGCTCCTCCCTGCAATTCCAGTCCTCGGGAGGCAGGAACATGAGGATCACTGCTTGCTTCAGAGCTACAAAGTGAGATCTTGTCTTAAAACTTCTAACACCTGCCGGGCGATGGTGGCTCATGCCTTTAATCCCAGCACTTGGGAGGCAGAAGCAGGCGGATCTCTGTGAGTTCGAGACCAGCCTGCTCTATAGAGCTAGTTAGAGCTAGTTCCAGGACAGGCTCCAAAGCCACAGAGAAACCCTGTTTCGAAAAACCAAAAACCTTCTAACACCTTTATCCCCAGCACTGGGGAGGCAGAGGCAGGTGAAACTAAGTTCGAGGCCAGCCTAGTCAAATGAGTGAGTTACAGAACAGCCAGGGCTATAGAGAAAACCTGCCTCAAAAAACCAAATTGAAAAAAAAAATAAAAAAAGGTATGTTATTTATGTGTGTCTGTGTGATGTCACATATTCGAATGCCTTTGGATCTGAAGTAACAGACAAACTTCAGTCTCTGGAAGAGTCAGTAAGAGCTCTTAATTGCTAAACTATATTTCTGTGGACCCCAAAACTAATCTTTACAGATTTCTAGGGTCTGAGACAGTGACTCTCATGCAAGGTCATCCCAGCATCAAAAACCAGAAAATAGAGTAGGGCATGTGGAGTGTTGAAGGTTCAATATCTGGTACTGCAGGGGGCTGGAGAGATGGCTCAGAGGTTAAGAGCACTCAATGACTGTTCTTCTAGTGGTCCTGAGTTCAATTCCCAGCAACCACATGGTGGCTCACAACCATCCATAATGAGATATGGTGCCCTCTTCTGATCTATTGGGATATATGAGGGGAGAGTACTGTATACATAATAAATAAATAAATCTTTGAAAAAAAAAATATCTGGTACTGCAGAACAGGGAAAAACCAAACCAAACCCCACAAAAACTCCATACAAAGAAAACACAAAATTGGGCATTGCAGCCCAATTACTGCCTATAATTTCAGTGTAAGAAACTGAAGCAGGAACACCAGCCCAGCCCATTATAGAAGAACTTATCTCAAAACCAAACCAAACCAAACCCAAATCTGGCAGACATACCTTTACTTAACTGACCACCCAACTGTGAATGTTACAACTTCCAATTCCTCTTCATCTCAGCAGCTCTGGGGACCAGTCATCTACACATCTCCTAGCCAGCCCATCAAACTGTATTTTCCTTTGAAGGATTTTAATCACAATTCAGTTTTGCCAAAGTCAAAGTCACTCTCATCCTGTAGGTTCTCCCACAGAAAACCTCATCCTTCCAAAGCCTAAACACCTACAGTTACAACTGTCTTGTCTTCCTTTTTTTTTTGAGACAGGGTTTCTTTGTGTAGCTCTGGAGCCCATCCCAGAACTAGATCTGTGGATCAGGCTGGCCTCAAACTCACAAGTGTTGGGATTAAAGGCACGTGCCACCATCATCTGGCCCTGTCCTGTCTTCTTGCCTGTTCCAAATTCTTCCTTTCTTTTGGTCTGGTCTTTCCCTCCTCTCCTCCCTTCCTTTCTAGTGCTAGCGATCAAACCGTAGGCTTGTTTATGGCAAACACACGTTACACCACTGAGCTACACTCACTTTTCACAGGAGACAAATGACCAGAGCCAGAATCCATGTGAGCGCTCAGTAATTAAATAACTCCAAGCCAGTCACATCTTCCTTAGAGGCCTTATTTCCCTTTATAAAGAATGAGATAAGGAAATGGAAAAAACTCTGAAATCTTCAGACCCAAGAGTCATTAATGTGCTCTTTTCAAGGTCTGGAAGTATCCTCACACTTAAACCACAATATCCCTCAAGTGACTCTTTCACTTCAATGTCAATTTGTCAAAAGTTCCAAAGTGGTTTTTTAAATTAAGACAGAGACTCACTATGTAGCTCTGGTGTCCTGGAACTCACTATGTTGACCATGCTGGCCTTGAACTCACAGAGCTCACAAAGATCTGTCTGCCTTTGCTTAGAAAGTGTTGTGATTAAAGGTGTGAGCCATTGGACTCAGCCAAGTTCTAAAGTTCTCTGGGCGATAAGACTCTTCAGTAAGAGACAGCAACTCAATAAGCTTCTTCTAAGGTGATAGTCTCCAATTCGGATTTATAGACGTGAGCCCAGTCTTGGTTTACAACACAAGGACAGAAAAGTGTACCTGCTCAGTGTGTCTCCAATGTCCTGCAAGAGAAAAGAAAAGGAAAATCATGAGACACTGCACTCCTTGAGTTTCCTTCCAGATGTTCACTGGAAACCAGTTATGTGCCCACTTTCTCAGAAACACTACAGACAAGGTTAACCGGGATATAATTTAACCTCAAAGACCTAGAAATCAGGAAGAGGAAGAAGCAAGGATTCACTAACTCAGGCATCTTACTCTTGGTCCTTAGCTGCCTAAATGTGCAGTTACTTTAAAAAAAAAAACAAACCTGAAATAACCATAAATAAACAGAACAGCCATGCATACGATGAACTCCTGTTTCTTTCCTCGTTTACTATCCTTCATTCCTTTTCTGTATCTCTTATACACAGTACATGTAATGGCATAAGCATCTTCGGTACTTTGTAAAGCTGTTGTTTACCATTATCTTTTCCAGAACTGCATCTTCCTGCCCAACTTCAGGTGTCATAAAGTTTGGGAAGCTGGGCAATCGTGGTGCACACCTTCAATCCCAGTCCTTGGGAGAGAGAGGCAGGTGGAGTTTGGGGACTGCATGGTCTATATAGTGAGTTCCAAGACAGTCAGGGCTTCACAGAAAAATTCTGCCTCCAAAACCCAAATAATAAAGTTGGGAATCTTAATCCCAATCATTAAACATTAATCTCAATCACAGTCCATACTCTAATTAACTGACTTAAGATTCTTCACAGTCATGGCAGTCAGTCCTACCCTAGGTTATACAGAACATGCACTGGTTACTGTGACATGGAGTCTCAATAGAGCAAACGGTGATACAGACTGTGACCACTTACTATTTTACCATTAATAAGAAATGCATTTGTGATACTTTCAGTTCTTATCAAACATTCTCCATAAGGTTTAACATCCACTGACAAGTTTGTTTTTGTTTTTAAAAGAAACCCCAAAGCTAGGAATTAAACTCAAGGCCTTGCATAATAAGTCACACCTCCCAATAATTCTTGTCTAAATTTTTGACCTGATAGCTGCAAAAAGTTATTTCTAACTTTAAAATCCCTTCCATATGACTTAAACACAGAGCTTGAAGAATCTTTCCCTCAATAGTATGGATTTTTCTACTTTTTAAAAATTTTGTTATTTCTTGTATAGGCTAGGTTTGCTTACGTGTATGTGTGATTCCTACAGAGAGAGACCAGATGAGGGCAAGTAATCTCAGATTTATAGCTGGCTATGAGCTGCCATGTGGGAGCTGGGAGTCAAACCTGCGTCCTCAGGAGGAGCAGCCAGGACATCTCTTCAGCTCCATCCCACCCCCTTTTTAAGACAGCACCTCATTATATAACCGTGACTGGTCTGAAACTTGAAGATCCACCTACCTCTAGAAATTATAGATTATTTTATTCAATGGGCTGTAACCCACTGCTGCTTTTATTTATTTTGGTTTAAAAACAAAAATCTAATAATTTATTCTCAAGTCCTTGTCACTCCTCCTGACCCCTATCTTATTTCCCCATTCTCCATGATTTTGTTTTCTTTGTGAAACTAGCTCATACATGTAATCTCCAATCTCTCGTTCTTACCCACAAAGTCTGACACTCTACTATTAAGATCTGTGTGTGAACTGGACGATGGTGGCGCATGCCTTTAGCCCCAGCACTTGGGAGGCGGAGGCAGGCGGATCTCTGTGAGTTCGAGGCTAGCCTGGTCTACAGAGCTAATTCCAGGACAGGCTCCAAAGCCACAGAGAAACCCTGTCTCGGAAAACAGAACAAAACAACAACAAAAAAATAGTGTGTGTGTGTGTGTGTGTGTGTGTGTGTGTGTGTATGTGTGTGCAAAGAGCCTCAAAGAACTAACTGGATCCCTTGAAGCTGGAGTTACAGGCAGCTGTGAGTCACCTGATGTTAGTGCTAGGAACTGAACTCAGGTCTCCTAGAAAAGCAGGAAATATTAACCACTGAACTGTCTCCCCAGCCCCCACACTTACTTTACATTTTGATTTCTTCACCCATATCAGCTTACAGGTACCATCCCTGTCCTGTCCTCAACCCCTCTTAAAACAGGACCTGACTATGTAGCCAGCCCTGGCTGACCAGAAACTGTTCATACCGATCAGGCTGGCCTCAATATTGCATTAATTCTCCTACCTTTGCCTAGGTACGCACTACTACTTCAGGCTGCTCAGTTACCTTTTTTTTTTTTTTTTTTTTTTTTAAGTTGCATGATATTCTGCTGGGCATGTGTTTAGCTGACTAAATCAATGTTTTAAGTTTGGAACTTAGTCTATTTCCAGGACTTACACACAATGTTGAGGTAAACCATCTTGCTATATATTTTAATACTTGGGTCTAACAACATCCCAAACACTTGCTATTCTAACTGATAAGGAACACCTGAGTGTAGTTTTAGTTGGCATTACTCCTCTAATGGTGCTGGTATGTTTGCTTACATTCATGGGCCAATCTTATGCTTCCACAGCTTGTCTCTTTGTGACTTCTGCCCATTTTCCTATAGAATATTCCTTCACCCTTTTTTTCTCCCTCAGATAGGGTCTCATGTGGCCCAAGAAGATTCAAATTCCTGATCCTCCTACTTTTACTTCCCAAATGACAGAGTCATTTGTAGCCTAGCTCAGCCTTGAACTCATAGCTCTTCTTCTGACTCAGTGTTGGGAAGACAGGTATGAACTACACCAGTTCCCCACCCCCAATTCTTATGACTATGTGGTGTCTTGTCTAATTCAACTGGTTAAAATTGCCAATAAAGTTTTAAACAGCATGCAACTGTAGCACTTGGGAAACGAGGTAGAAGGTAAATGCGAGGTCAGCCTGGGTTATGAGACCCATCTCACAAAACCAAACAATGAACAGAAGTAGAGAGTGCACATTCTGCCTTTTGTCCCCTGACCCCTGACGTTTGCTATTCCAAAGGCTTAAACTCTAGACAGTTCTGGATAGCTGTCAGACTTTTCTTCCTTACTGGATCCATGAACACACACCCTTTGCACACTCCCATTATCCATCTTCAATTTCATGATTTATATAGTAAAAAATATTTTCATATGCTGAGTGTAGCCATGTTGGAATGAAATCATAGCATTTTGGTAATATGCACCTTTTTTTCTTACCTATCTTTATTTGTTTGCTTGTTGGAGGTGGGTAGGAATGCATGCCTAAGACAGTACACGTGTGTAGACCGGAGAACGACTTGCAAGAGTTGGTTCCCTCCTTCCAGCACATTGGGTACCAGGGATAGAACCCCGGTCCTCAAGTTTGGCAACAAATGCCTTTACCCTCTGAGCCATCTCACCAAGAAATCATAGCATTTTGGAGGCCAAAGCAGGAACATTCGAGTTTGAGGCCAGCTTAGGCAACACAGCAAAACTTTGTCTCAAATAAGCAAATTAAAACAAAAGGCCATTATGATTCCCCAAAACATGCTGGATGTGGGTGCACACGTATAATTCCATATCTCTGTAAATTCGAGGACAGTCAGGGATACACTGTGAAACCTTGTCTAAAAAAGAATAGGATAAGGGCCTAGAGAGATGGCTCAGTGGTTAAGAGCACTGGCTATTCTCCCAGAACACCCAGGTTCAATTCCCAGCACACATCTGTCTGTAACTCCAGTTCCAGGAGATCTGACACCCTCAAACAGACATACAAGCAGGCAAAACACTAATGAACATTATATATATATATATATATATATATATATATATATATATATATGCGTCAGGCACACATCTTTAATACCAGCACTCGGGAAACAGAGGTAGGTGAATCTCTGATGAGTAGATTATACTCACAATGAAATATCATTAAGCTATAAAAAATAAAATATTAATCCATTCCACAATGAGGATGAATACTGAAAAAATTATGCTGAGTAAAAGAAGCCAGAATTAAAAAGTCCACATACTGTATGATTTTACTGAACACCCAAAATGTTAAAAGCCCAGATACAGGGACTAGAGGTAGAAAGGAATGAAAGGGACTGCTTAATGGAATGGGGTTTCTTTTGGGAGGTAATGAAAGTGCTCTGATGTAAACAGTAAGCTGAAAATTGAATTTACTATTTTAAAATGCTATATTTGTGCTGCAGAAATGACATTTTGAAATGATGAGATTTATGTTTTCCAAGACAAAAAAAAAAAAATCCTGTCCAAACAGGCCCAATTGTTTCTCAGTGCTTACATGAGAGCAGTGAAGACCCAAGAAAGCAAGGCAGCCAACATCACCCATAAAGAGCAGAATAGTCCAAAAAACAAATTGTCACTGGGGCCGGTGGGTAAGCCTGGCGGCTGAGTCGTCCTCTGACTGTCACAGGTGTGTCACGGCACGTGCATGCCCCCACCATCACATGCTCATATCTACCTGTCATCAGTCGTCATCAATTTGTCACTACACTACAATCCCACCGTGCCTCAGAGAGCACAGGCTTGCCCAGACATTGCAACAGCTTCTTCCCAAACAACCAAGGACCTTCTGCGAGCTAATGTGCTACTCTACCCCCCAACCCTTTTAGTAGCATAGACTTCTCATGTCCCATCGGTTTGGACAGTGTCCACCTGATCTCTACCATAGACACCCTCCCCCCACTTTTAAATGTTTAGTTTCTTCAAGTAGTCCCTCCAGATAAAGGCATATTAGTCTCCTTGTCTCTAGGAATCTTCTCCATCGTCATCCTTCAAACAGTCTCTACTGACAGTTTCTACTCACCTAACCTGGTCACTTTTCAACTCTGACATGGTTCCTGCTCAAAATTATTTCTGTGACAATTCTACGTGAAGTCATCAGTCATTTTAAGAGCTCTGCTATTGCTGGGCATCAACTACATCCAGACTGTCACCTACTCCCACCATCTTGGTCATTCTGCCTCACAGGCCAACAGCCCCCTTTTCAAACTCCCCCTTCTCTCTCTCTAGCAATAAAACAATGACCTTCATCAAGGCTTAAGCTGTCTGCCCTTCTTATGCTAAAACAGGTTAGGAAACTTTTCCCTGAAGCGTTAGATGGTAAACAGTTTATGTTTCAGTATCTACATAAATACTCAGTCCTACTGACATACTGGAAAGCAGGGATGAATTTTATGTGTATGAACGAGCATGGCTATGGAAACTGATAGACACTGAACCTCAATTTCATACAGTTTCACCTACAATGAAAAACATTCTCACCTTTCCCAAACATCTTAAAATAAAGAAACCTACTTAGTTCCAAGCACCAACAGAAACAAAAGGCAGGCCATCATTTGCTCACTATTGTACTATCCTATGACCTGTTTTAAAAGGCACTTGCTGTAGGAAGTCTTACAGCCAGTGGTTAGCAGCCCACTGGGACGTGGCCTCTTATACTATATATGCTGATGTAGAGCCTGGGTCCAGTCTCTCTTTTCCAGCTGCAGAATTTGGTTTCTGATCTCCGTTTCAGCAGAGGATTTTGATTTGTGAGTCTACCCCTAAATAAATGTCTATTTCTCAATTCTGAGCTAGTGTGGGATTTCTTTTAAGCATCCTTCTTCAGGCACTTATTAACATATGTGATAACCATTTACACATAACAACTTACTGTCTGAACGTCAAACTAAAACATAATTAAGGAAAGTTTATTTACCTATCACTTAATTCCAGTGCCCACCATAGTGCCTGTATCAATGGGAGATAAGACAGGAAGGCAGGCAATGGATCATCTACTGTGGTCTTGTCCTGGGAGTACACTGGCTCTTCACAGCTACACGAGCACAGGCAAACTACAGCAATGTTCAGGTGAACTGCACCTCTTCTCTACCTCATGTCCTCTGGCTGTGGTAAGATACACATATATTTTAAAATTTCAGGATAATGAAAGGGCCTTGAAAGAGATGTGGTTCAAATTCTTTATTATAATTGATCCTGAGCAAATGAGATCCATCAAGGAAGCCCCAACAGAGTCAAGGGATGGGCCCACAATCAGATACTGCAGGAGGGGCCCAATGACTATGTTTTTCTTTTGCCCTTTCTATGATGCACTGCAACTGAAGAACTGAGTTGTGTCAGTCACAACTTCTAGCTGGGCCATGGTGGCACACGCCTTTAATCCCAGCACTCAGGAGACAGAGGCAGGCAGATCTCTGTGAGTTCGAGGCCAGCCTAGTCTATAAGAGCTAGTTCCAGGAAAGGCTCCAAAGCTACAGAGAAACCCTTTCTTGAAAAAACAAAACACAAAGAAAAAAAAACCCAAAAAACTAAAAAAACAACTTCTAGTATACAGTTTTCCTTCCAAAATGCCCAACACTTAAGCAGTTACAAAGGACAAAGGGCATCATGAACACTGCCTGGCAATGGTAAAGCTGCCCTGCAGGGCTTTCCTGCTTACCTGTAAGAGTTCCCTGGTGGGCTGCTGCTGCTTCTCTTCCAGTTGGGCAATCAGGCCACTGAGGTGAGAGATGTTGCAGGAGAACTGAGTGATGGCACCATTGATGCTGTTGTAGATGGCTAAGTCTAGCTCCTCGAGGCGAGCTAACAGGCGATACTCGTGCTCCTTCAAGGAGTGATACAGCTGCTCAAACTCCCAAACGATTTTTTCCCTCTCCATCTGGGTCAGGCTCTGTACATGACATGCAATGGTAGTGAATAGGAAATGCTCACTTCTAGAACTCTTCTAAATCTTCCCAATAACTTAACCCCGAGACCTCATTTTATACTATAACAGCTTCTCTCTCTCCCTCCCTCCCTCCCTCTTTATACACCAGTCTTTATACACCATGTCTTTATACACCATGAACTGAATTACTCCAATGGTAATTAAGAAATAGTCCCTACTGTAAAAGACTCAGTCAAGTGATAGTCAGGTTCACGAGACACCATCATGATGGGTAAAGACAATGGGAGAAGTTCAACAGTCTCCCCAAAATCCATGCTCACACAGGATCTTGTAGAATGCCATGTAAGCATGAGTTAGATAGGCTTTTTAGGCTGAGCAAATGGCACAGGCATTTAAAGAGGGGAGAAAAGACATGGTTGGTTCTATATGCCTAGAGTCCATGAGCACTGAAGGACAAGATCAGATCATACCCTGCCTGGTAGAGTCACGAAACATAGCCATACAGAAGTGGCAGGGTTAGCTGTGTACCCTGTGGAGGTGATCCGGAATGATCATGCACACTTTCCTAGACTCGCTTATTTGGTCCCTTTATGTGATCCTTTATGATTTTGGGGGAGTGCTTATGGGTTTGGCATTGAAGCTGTCCTACACAATGTGGCTATTACAGTTTGTCTATCTTTTCTTCTCTACCCAATTCCTCGACTTCCAAAAAGCTGTAGAGGCAGGTGTGCCAGTGCATTACTGGATTCCTAGCACTTGGAAGGCAGGGATGGGAAGATTGGGACTTTAATTAATAAATTCAAGATCAACTTGGGTTATGGAAGACCTCATCTCAAAAAAGCAAGTGTTCTACCTAAGGGACTACAAGTGTGGCAGGGCATACCTGCAATCCCAGCATCTGGGGAAACCAAGCAAAGAATATTCAGAGTTTAAGACATTCCTGAACTACACAGTTAAATTATTTCTAAATAAATAACAAATGGTTAGCAAATAACTCGAGAACACTCAAGAAACTTTTTCCTTGAATCCAGCCACACCCACTCATTTATATATTAGACATGGCTGATTTTGAGACACAATAACTGAGCTGTTTAGTTGTGATTTGGCTTGTGTAAACGCACAAAGCTAACAATACTACCGGCCCTTTTTTTACCTGAACTCAGCTGTCCCAAGAACCCCCATCCCATCACACCTCTAACCAAACCAATTTTCTTAGGCACTCACTGGGCATCTTTGTAGCACACTTGTATGCGCATGCACACACACACCTTGGCTTATCGACACTTTTCCTAAGCTCATACCTCTTCTCAGTTGGGTAAGTCTTTCAAAGGCATAAAGCATACAATAAAATCTTAGATGTACAAAATTAAAGCTAAAAGAAACCTTAAAGATCAGTGTTTTTTCAAAAGGGGTGTGACTCACACCCTGGCAGGAACAATTCGCCAGCACAGGTCTGTTTCTCGCTATAAAACACCTACCAGCCGGGCGGTGGTGGTGCACGCCTTTAATCCCAGCACTCGGGAGGCAGAGGCAGGCGGATCTCTGTGAGTTCAAGACCAGCCTAGTCTACAGAG